>NC_081397.1:6853998-6913998 GCF_030684315.1 Stegostoma tigrinum | reverse complement strand
TCTACGTCAAGCTCCAACTTATTGACCACATCTCCACCTTCAACACCCTAATTCCAAACAAAAACATCTCCAAGATTGAGAGTAGGATTAATTTCTTATATTTTTATGCCAATTATATGGCTGAATTAAGTAAGTCGATTTAATTTTCAAACAAGTCTAGGTTCCTTTTTGTTTTATCAGAGTCCAAATGTAAATTTATTCACATTAAAATTATTTGTATGTTGAAGCCATTCATCTAAGTTCTTATGACACTTACAAAACATGATGTAGCAAAGACACCCAACGTGCTGTCTCTATGATAACACGGGGTCGAGCTGAATGAGCACAGCAGGCCGAGCAGCATCAGAGGAGTCAGAAAGCTGACGTTTTTGGTCTAGATCTTTCGTCAGAAAATGGACGCTAAAGAATCTGAGATAACAGCTGTCGAGCTGGATGATGCTGCTTGGCTTGTTGTGTTCATCCAGCTCTACACTTTGTTATCTCAGATTCCCCAGCATCGGCAGTTCCCGCTATCTATGTGGGCCTCCTCCTATGTGGGCGCTCCAGTTTCCTCCCACAGTCCAAAGATGTGCAGGCTAGGTGGATTGGCCATGCTAAATTGCCCGTAGTGTTCAGGGGTGTGTGGGTTCGAGGGGGATGGGTCTGGCTGGGATGCTTCAACGGGCGGTGTGGACTTACTGGGCTGAAGGGCCTGTTTCCACACTGTAGGTAATCTCATCTCTGATCATGCGCCTCTGTCTCAGTTCTATCACGATTGCATTGAGACTTACCCTTCGTATTGGCCCTCTAATAATGGGGCACTTCCTCAAGACTGACTGTACAGAATTGAGTCGCTGCCTCAGCATTGACCACTTGACAACGAGCCACTGGTTCTGAATAGAGCTGCAATACCTCAGTACTGACCCTCCATTCATGGGGCATGCCTTGAATTCTGACACCTGCATAATGAGGCACTGCCTCTGACAGCAATGCACTCCCTCAGTTCTGACCCACTCAGCACTGAAGATCTAACAGTGCTTCAATATATCAGTGTTGATCCTATGAGAATGAGGCAAGCAGTCAGTGCTGAGCCTCTGATAGAGCTGCATAAAGCTCATTCCTGATGAGTTAAACATGTGCATACCCTCAATTCTGACACTACTACACCGAGGCACTGCCTCAGAATGGACCATCTGACAATGATGCAATACCTCAGTTCTGACCCTCTGACAGTTCTGCAACACCTCAATCCGCACCCTTCAATCAGTAGGCACTCCCTCAATTATGAGCCCTTTGTGGGTTCATTCTGTGGCAATACCTCATTGCTGCAGTGTCAGTGCTGAGAGCGGGCCTTTTTATTCACTCATCAGTACCTAAGGCACTGGCTAATTGTCAGCAGCTCAGTTCTGAGGCAACGTCTCTTTGACAGAGTGTCAGCACCAAGGCAGACCCTCACTGTAATGGTGTCAGAATTAAAAGATTGTCATTTAGAGGGTCTAAGAAGTGGTGTTTCAGATCAGTCAGAGGGTCTATACTGAGGCATTTCAGATCAGTCAGAGGGTGCCTCATTTTAATGCAGTAAGACTTGACAGAATGCCTCATTGTCAGAGGGTCAGAACCAAGTCAGTGCCTCATTATCAGACACAGTCCAAAGAGAGGGCCTTGATGTCAGTAGCTCTGTTATAAGGTGATACCTCATTGAAGGATCATTCTTGAGTGTGTGCCGCTTGGTTCGTGGGTCAGTACGGAAGGAGTGCCTCAAAACTGGGGAGAGCCGCGTAATTAGAGATTTGGTGCTGAGGTCAGTGCCTCATTGTTACAGGGTTAGTTCTGAGGCAGGCTCACATTGCTAGAGGGTTAGTTCTGAGTGAGTATATTAGTTGCACACAGTAAATACTGAGTCAGTACCTCAATGCATTGATTTCAGAGTTGATGGAGTACAGCATGATCAGAAGTTCAGTCCTGAACGATTGCAGCTCTGTCAGAGGGTCAGAACTGAGGGGGCAGTGCTTTACTGTCAGCGGATCAGTTCTGACACAGTACCGCATTGCTGGAGGGTCAGATCTGAATGAGTACCACATTGTCAGAAGGTCAGTACTCAGTCAGTGCCTCAAAACAGAGAGTACCCATGCAAATAAACAGTAAATTAAATCTTAAAACACAGAGGATCCTGCAAACAAACCCTAAAACAGAGAGCCTCCTGGAAATAAACTCAAAAACACAGAATGCTCTGCAAATAAACTCAAAAACGCAGATGGCACGGTAAATAAGACACAGAGCTCATTGTTTAAAAAAAACCCTGAAACAAAGATCCAACTGAAATAAAACCATGAAATGAAGATCCTCCTGTAAATAAATGCTAAAACCCAGAGCTCACTGGAAATAAATCCTAAACTGCACTGCTCACTGTAAATAAACCCTAAAGCAGAGAGCCTTCTGTAAATAAACCTTAGAATACAGCCTTTCTATGTAAACCTTAAATCACAGAGCTCTTTGTAAATAACCCTAAAACACAGGCCTCATTGGAAATAAACTCGAAAACAGAGACCCCCCACCCCGCCAGTGTAGAAGCACTGCAACACAGAGCCCCCTGTAAATAAGCCATAAAGCACAGATCTACCCTGTAAATTAAGTCAAAAACATACAGGACACTGAAAAACACAGAGCCCCCTCCAATTGTACACTCAAATACTCAGACCCCTTTAAAAAGAACTCTAACACACATCCTCCAGGAAGTAGACAGGAAAAGACAGGGCTGAATAAAGCCGAAAACACAGCGCACCTCTTCATGCACCCGAATACTGAGCCGACCTGTAAACTATCTGTAAGGCAGGGCCCTTCACAAATAAACCCTAAAAGACAGAGCTCGCGATAAATAAAGAGCGCCCTGTAAATAAACCCTAAAACGCTGAGTAAAAACCCAAAAAAACTGCGGATGTTGCAAATCAGAAAACAAATACAAAGTTGCTGCAAAAGCTCAGCAGGTCTGGCAGCATTTGTCAGCTGAAAAACAGAGCTAACCGGTTCCGGTTCGGTGACCCTTCCACAGAACCTCCCTCAGTTCTGCTGGGCTTTTCCAGAAACTTTGTTTTTGTTCCTGATTTGCAGCATCCGCAGTTATTTCAGTTTTCAATTCACCAGGCAGTCAGTAACATCAAATGGTTGTGTATCACATATTTACCAGTCAGACTCAAACACGCCAAACTCGTTCGCTCACGTGGTCTGACAGAACAAGGTGTCGAGCCGGATGAACACAGCAGGCCCAGCAGCAGGAAGGCTGACGGTTCGGACCTAGACCCTTCTTCAGAAAAGTGGTCACTTGTTAATCTTGTAACCTTTCCCCCTGAATATCCTGTGGTCTGCCCTGTTTACTCATATCGGTTAGCACTTAACAAGGCTTCCGGAGGTTGGCTGGTGTGTCTTTAGTGATACAGGGCCAATCGCCTTCAAGTATCCTTTTGTGTGGTTTTTCTGTGACATTATATCATAAGCCTCTTTACTGTTGTCCGAAAGGTCCTCTTGACCGATGCACCCACAGCGCTCCATGTGACCACTATCGCGCTCTCATTCATTCATAACTTTACTGAACACTCACTCGGGTCCTCTGTTTACTGTTACGCATTTCATTCATTCATAAAATTGCGATCTTGCCATACTTTTCACTAATAAAGGGAGACTATAAATTAAAATGTTCCTTCCACGCATTACTGCCTTTTCACAGTTTGAACTCGTGTTGCTGATAGTGTCCAAACCTGTGTCTACATCAGAGTCAATCCCTGACTATGTGTTAATTTTCTAATCTATTCAGAACAATATCTTCCCATCCATCGTGTCACCCGAAACTATGAATAATTATAATATTAATCAGCCCTCAACAAACGTCTCCCAGGACTTGAATTGCTGGCGGGACATCAAACAAGTTTCTGCTTTACCACGTCTCTGTTAGATACATATTGAATAGGGCCCGCGATCACTTTCAGAAAGTTCCTACTCTCTCTCAAAACAGCTCTTCCGTGAAATTGAGTGAGAAGAATGAGAAGGTCGGCAATAGTGAAATCTCAAGTCCCGGCCGCGGTAATCAGGCCACTGACCTTTCTGCTGTCATCAACTGATTGTCAGCCCAATCAAATCACATCGGGTTGATAATCTTTCTGGTGTCGTCTAATTTTAAAAAAATAAAAAGGATCCACACCAGTCATTGCCCTATTTCAAATACCTCAGTCCTGTCCCTGTAATAGCTCTCGATCCTGACCCGATTGGCCGTCAGACAACACTGCACGTCTACGGTACTGACCCTCTGACGATGAGGTACTCTCACAATGAGATGTTATTGTATAACATCCCATTGATTTCGATACTTCTACAAATTAAAGTCTTTCATCTGCCTACGCACAGGGATGCAGGCACTGCCCTGAAGCTTCCTGCCCAGCTAGGAATTCAGTGTAAAACTTTTGTAACTCTTTGTCTTCCCACACATCGGTATGCAGACACTGTCTTAAGCTTCCTGACTGAATACAATTAGAATTAAACTGTGCCAGATAGGGTTCGGTGGGGAACATTTGTAAAGGTGTGAAACTTCTAAAGCATGCAATTTCTGTCGCTGACAAAGGGGCCAGGGCACTGAATTTGTGATTTCAAGTTGCCAGTGTGTCTGGCTGGCTGGAACAATCTGTCCGGATAACTACTTGAAATCGCCTCATGCCATCAGCAGCCACTTCAAGAGCAATCGATACTATATCCTGTGAAAATGGGAACTGCAGATGCTGGAGAATCCAAGATAATAAAATGCGAGGCTGGACGAACACAGCAAGTCCAGCAGCATCCTGAGATGTGCTGTGTTCATCCAGCCTCACATTTTATTATCTTCGGGACTATATCCTGGTCTTTTATGTTCTTGATATAATAATTGTTCGGTATCCTGTCTTTGTCTGTTGTAGTAATTGTTTTATGTATCATGTCATTGTAAAATGTGTAATTATTTTATGTATCATGTATTTTGTAAAGTATGAAGAGCGGGGACTGTCCGCTGCTCGGGGAGAATTACCTGCGAGACTCTGCGCTCTGTGCCGGGTTAAGTACTGTGATTCTCCACAGCTTGTACTTGCTTGGTAATAAAAGGATTCGTGTTTTCCTAAACAGTTCAGTGTCTTGATATTGCAACAAATCCGTGAGGGTCTCCGAAAACGAACATGACAACAGTACTGATTCGCTGACAGTGAGGTCCTCCGTCAGTACTGACCCTCTGACAATGAAGTGCTCCCTCAGTACTGACCCTCTGACAGTGAGGTTCTCCCTCAGTACTGACCCTCTGACAGTGAGGTACTCCCTCAGTACTGACCCTCTGACAGTGAGGTTCTCCCTCAGTAGTGACCCTCTGACAGTGAGGTTCTCCCTCAGTACTGATTCTCTGACAGTGAGGTACTGCGTCGGTACTGACCCTCTGACAGTGAGGTACTCCCTCAGTACTGATTGTCTGACAGTGAGGAACTCCCTCAATGCTGACCCTCTGACAGTGAAGTACTCCCACAGTCCTGATTCTCTGACAGTGAGGTACTCCCTCAGTAGTGACCCTCTGACAGTGAGGTTCTCCCTCAGTAGTGACCCTCTAACAGTGAGGTTCTCCCTCAGTAGTGACCCTCTGACAGTGAGGTACTGCCTCGGTACTGACCCTCTGACAGTGAGGTACTCCCTCAGTACTGATTGTCTGACAGTGAGGAACTCCCTCAATGCTGACCCTCTGACAGTGAGGTACTCCCTCGGTACTGATTCTCTGACAGTGAGGTACTCCCTCAGTACTGATTCTCTGACAGTGAGGTACTCCCTCAGTAGTGACCCTCTGACAGTGAGGTACTCCCTCGGTACTGATTCTCTGACAGTGAGGTTCTCGCTCAGTACTGACCCTCTGACAGTGAGGTACTCCCTCAGTACTGATTCTCTGACAGTGAGGTTCTCGCTCAGTACTGACCCTCTGACAGTGAGGTACTCCCTCAGTACTGATTCTCTGACAGTGAGGTACTCCCTCAGTACTGACCGTCTGACAGTGAGGTACTCCCTCAGTACTGATTCTCTGACAGTGAGGTTCTCGCTCAGTACTGACCCTCTGACAGTGAGGTACTCCCTCAGTGCTGATTCTCTGACAGTGAGGTACCCCCTCAGTACTGACCCTTTGACAGTGAGGTGCTCTCTCACTCCAGTACTCTCACAGTGCTGCAATAACCATCATCCAATGGTACTCCCTCAAATCTGACTCTTTGACAAAGAGGCCCTGCCTCAGAACTGACTTGCTGACTGAGGTACTAACTCAATCCGACTAATTCGCAGTGCTGCAGTGGGAGCTGTGTTTTTTCATGTTGATTTACAGTGGGCCTTCTGTTTTAGGCTTTATTAACTGGAGGTCCTGTGTTTTGGGGTTTGTTTGCAGTCGCCTCTGCGAGTTTATTTGCAGGAGGCTTAGTTGAAGGGAGGATTTGCTGGGGTCACTGTGTTTCAGGATTTATTTACTTGGAGTTCTATGTTTTACACTTTATTTACAGGGACTCTGGCTTTTATGGTTTCTTTTACATTTTATTTCCTGAATGACCCTTCTTAGGATTTATTTAAAGGGGTGTCTGTGCTTGAGAGCA
The DNA here is from genome assembly GCF_030684315.1 of Stegostoma tigrinum. Taxonomy (NCBI): domain Eukaryota; kingdom Metazoa; phylum Chordata; class Chondrichthyes; order Orectolobiformes; family Stegostomatidae; genus Stegostoma; species Stegostoma tigrinum. The sequence continues at coordinate 6,907,396 of NC_081397.1, read as the reverse complement.
TATTTACAGGGTTAACAAGGTGTAGAGCTGGATAAACACAGCAGGCCAAGCAGCAGCAAATGAGCAGGAAGGCTGGTGTTTTGGGCAAGACCCTTCTTCAGAAATGGTAGGGGGAGGGGGATCTGAAATAAATAGGGAGAGAGGGGGAGGCAGACAGAAAATGGATAGAGGAGAAGATCGGTGGAGAGGAGACAGACAAGCCAAAGAGGCAGGGATGGAGCCAGGAAAGGTGAATGCAGGCGGGAGTTAGGGAGGAGATAGGTCAGTCCAGGGAGGATGGACAGGCCAAGGGGGCAGGATGAGGTTAGTAGGTAGGAGATGGGGCTGGGTTTTGAGGTGGGAGGAATGACAGGTTAGGGACCCTGTTCCCCAATGGTGTCAATGTGGACTTGACAAACTTCAAAATCTCCCCTCCCCTGACCGCATTCCAAAACCAGCCCAGCTGGTCCCTGCCTCCCTAACCTGTCCTTCCTCCAACCTATCCCGTCTTCCCACTTAATTTCTCCTCTATCCGTCTTCTATCGGCCTCTCCTCTCTCCCTATTTATTTCACAACCCCCTTCCCCTCCCCCGTCTCGGCCCGAAACGTCAGCTTTTCTGCTCCTCTGGTGCTGCTTTTCCTGCTGCGTTCATCCAGCTCTTCACCTTGTGACCACAGTCACAATGATCTTTAATTGTAAACTAATCTGTCATATTATTTGATCTGTTAAGGTTACAATGGTTCCCGTGCCTCCTATGGAATACACAGATGCTCTCCCTCAACTCTGTCTCTGGGAATGCAAAGCTGCTTTCTTCCACGCTACCCTCAGAGATAACACCAGCTTTAAACCTAAGCCTAGCCTCAGCCCTAATGTTCACACTTGCATAAACATGAAACCTAGCCTCAGCCCTAAATCTTATTTACTGGGGGCTCTGCGTTTATGGTTATGTACTTTATGTACTTGAGCTCTGTGCTTTAGGTTTTATCTAATGTGGGTTCTGTGTTTAATAAGAACCAAAAGAACTGTGGATGCTGTAAATCAGGAACAAAAACAAAGTTGCTGGAAAAGCTCAGCAGGTCTGGCAGCATCTGTGGAGGAGAAAAACGAGTTAACTTTTCAGGTCCAGCAACCCTTCCTCAGAATGGAAGGGTACCCAGGCTCGAAAAGTTAACTCATTTTTCTCCGCTACAAATGCTGTCAGACCTGCTGAGCTTTTCCAGCAACTTTGTTTCTGTGTTTCATAGTTTATTTACAGAAGGTTCTAGGTTTTATTTACAGGAGGTTCTGTGTTTTCGGGCTTTTTACAAGGGACTCTGTGTTTTAGGAAAATTTACGAGTGGCTCTTTGTTCTGAGTTTCTTTTTTACAGTGATCTCCGTGTTTTCGGGAATATTTACAGTGAGCTCTGATTTAGAGCTTGTTTACAGAGGGCACTGTGTTTTCGGGTTTATTTACAGCTAGCTTTGTGTTCGGGTTTATTTACAGGGAGCTCTCTGACTGAGGGTTTGTCGGTAGTGAGATCTGTGTTTAGGGTTTATTTACGGTGAGATCTGTGTTTTTAGAGTTTATTCACAGGGTTTTCTGTATTTCATGGTTTATTTACAGGGTTTTCTGTGTCTTTGGGTTTGTTTACAGTGATCTGTGTTTTAGGGTTTATTTACAGTGAACTCAGCGTTACAGGGTTTATCTTCAGGGCCCTCTCTTTTTTGGGCTGATTTACACGGTACTCTGTGTTTTAGGGCATATTTACCGGAAACTTTGTGTTTGAGGGTGTACATACATATTAGAGGGTCAGTATGGAGGGAGTGCCAGGCATCAGCACTCACCCGAACCTCAGCCCAAACCCTAACCTTCGCCATCGGCCTAACCCTAACCAGAACAGGAAAGAGCCTAAGGAGCCAAATTGTGGGTACGCACCCTTAAATGGAAGGAGAGGGGCACCTTCTTCCCCCTCTCCCCCAACCCGACCTACACCCCCACCCCCACACCCTATCCCATCCCCCATCCCAAAACCCTATTCACACTCCCCCTCTACTTTTTATTCTAAAGAGGAATCCAAAATTAGCGGTGTGCACCCATAATCCCTATTTCTGTGGGCGCGGGGGTGCTAGATCACCCCCAGATTAGGGTTGCGCCAAAATAAAAGCAGCCTCTGGCACCCTCTCGCCGTGCCCCCCCGCCCCACCCCGCAACCTGACCTTTATGATAAGGGGGTGGGTGCCTTCCGCCTTTAAAGGGTTGGTTTGTAGGGAGGGCGGGGATAGGGAACTGATGCTGCCTTTCGGGGACCGAGCCGGCAGATCGCAGCAAAGATGAGCACCACCACGGGAGGGCCGCCAGGGGGCTGCAGTCACAAGAAACATCGCATGGGCCCAAGCGATGCCTGCCTTTTTGTGGGTTGCATGGAACAGTCCCTCTTCCGTTGCGACACTGGCCCGAAACCCACCTCTTCCTCCATAACATTAACGACTGTATCGGCGCCGCCTCGTGCTCCTACCAGGAGCTTGAACAGTTCATCCACTTCACCAACACCTTCCACTCCAACCAGAAGTTCACCTGGACGATTTCTAATACCTGTTCACCTGGACTATTTCTAATACCTGTCTCACCTTCCTGGACCTCTCTGTTTCCAACTCCGGCAACCACCTAGAAACTGATATCTATTTCACCGACTCCCACAGCTACCTAGAATACATCTCCTCCCACCCACCTTCCTGCAAAAATAACACCCCCTGTTCTCAATTCCTTCACCCCCGCCACACCTGCTCCCAGGATGAGGCATTCCACTCCAATACATCTCAGGTTTCCTAATATTTCAAGGACCGCAAATCCTCCCCCCGACTCCCACAGTGGTCGAGAACGCCCTTGACCGCGTCTCCCACATTTCCCGTAATTCATGCCCCCTCTCCGCAATAACAACCAAAACACAATCCCCCTCATCCTCACGTACCACGCCACCAACCTCTGGATCTAACGTATCATCCTCCAACCATCATCTTCAATCCGACTCCACCAAAGACATATCTCCCTCCCCACCCTTATCTGCTTTCTGTAGGGACCACTGTCTCTGTGACTGCCTTGTCTGCTCCGCACTCCCCTCCAGCCCCAATACACCTGGCACATTGTTCCCTGCAACTGCAAGAAGTGCTACACCTGCCCCTACACCACTCCCCTCACTCCCCATCCCAGGTCCTAAGAACACTTTCCACCTCAAGCAGATGTTCACTTGCACATCTGCCAATGTGGTCTCCTGCATCCACTGCTCGCGTTGTGGCATCCTCTACATTGGGGAAACCAAGTGGAGGCTTGGGGACCGCTTTGCAGAATACCTACACTGAGTTCGCACTGAACAACTGCACCTCCCAGTCGCGAACTGTTTCAACACCCCCTCCCATTCCTCAGACGACATGTCCATCTTGAGCCTCCTGCAGTGCCACAACGATGTCACCCGAAGGTTGCAGGAACAGCATCTCATATTCCGCTTGGGAACCCTGCGGCCCAATGGTGTCAATGTGGGCTTCATAAGCTTCAAAATCTCTCCTCCCCCACCACATCCCAAAACCAGCCCAGCTCGCCCTTGCCTCCCTACCCTTGTCCTTCCTCCTACCTCAAGCCCCAACCTCCGTCTCCTACCTACTAACCTCATCCCGCTCCCTTGACCTGTCCATCCTCCCTGGACTGACCCAGCTCCTTCCTACATCCCCATCTACACTCACCTTTACTGGCTCCATCCCCACCTCTTTGACCTGTCTGTCTCCTCTCCACCTACCTTCTCCTCTATGTATCTTCTATCCGTCTCCCCCTCTCTCTCGTTATCTCAGAACCTCCTTCCCCTTCCCAATTTCTGAAGAAGCATCTAGGCCTGAAACATCAATCTTCCTGCTCCTCTGATGCTTGACCTGCTGTGTTCATCCACCTCTACACCTTGTTATCTCAGATTCTCCAGCATCTGCTGTTCCTACTATCTCTGCTTATGCAGAAAACTTGTCTGATATCCTGCAAGCTATTCAAGTCCTAGGAGACGGTTGCTGAGGGCTGATTAATATTATGCTTCTTCAAACGATGACACGATGGTATTGTTCTGAATAGGTTAGAAAATTAACATGTACTCAGGGATAGACACTGATGTAGACACACGTTTTGCAGCTGTCAGCAAAATAAAGCCGTGAGGATTAAAACTGTGAAAGGGCTGTAAATGGGGTGGAAGGAGCATTTTAATTCAGTCTCCCTTTCATAGTGAAAGGTATGACAAGATGGCAATTTTATGAATGAAATGCGGTAATATTAAACAAGCTATGCCAGTAAGAGGTCAGTAAAGTTATGAATGAATGAGAGCGTGAGAGCGCTAATATGTAGTGCTTGTGGGCGCATTGGTAAAGAGGACCTTTCGTACAACAGTATAGTAAAGAGGCTTGCACCAGTAATTATTTACCAAAATTCACTGGAATCTGGGCTGGTTCCCGCAGATTGTAAACTTCCTTTTTAAACAGTGGTGTCACATTGGCTGTTTTCCAAAAAGCACGTAACTATAGGTCAGTTAGCTTAATTTCGGTTGTTGGGAGAATGCGTGAATCCATCATTAAGGAAGATAATAGCAAGACAACTGGATATAAATTGTCTCATTGGGAACAGCCAGCATGGGCTCATGAAGGGGAGGTCATGTTTAATTAATTTGGTGGAATTCTTTGAGGACATACTTGCATGGTGGACAATGGGGAACCTGTGGATATCATGTATCTGGATTTCAAGAAGGCATTTGACTAGATGCCAAGGCTGCGACATGAGATAAAGTTGCATGACATTACAGGTAATGTATTGGCATGGACAGAGGATTGATTGACTGGCAGAAAACAAAGAGTAGGGGTAAATGGGTGTTTATCTGGTTGGCGGTCAGTGGCTAGTAGTGTGTCTCAGGGATCAGTGTTGGGACTGCAATTGTTTACAATTGATACATATGATTTATAGTCGGGGATGAAGTGTTGTGTGTCAACATTTGCAGATGACACTAAGATGAGCGGTAGAGCAAAGTGTGCAGAAGAACTGAAGGCCTGCAGATGGTTATACAGTCTAAGTGAGTGGGCAATGGTCTGGCAGATGGAGTTCAATGTCAATAAATGTGAGGTCATCCATTTTGATAGGAATAACAACAAAGTAGGCTATGGTTCAAATGGTAAAAAAATTGCAGCATGTTACTGTGCAAAGTGACTTGGGTGTCGTTGTGCAGGAATCGCTAAAAGTAATATTGCAGCAGGTAATTATAAAGGCAAATAGAATTTTGTCTGTCATTGCGAGAAGGATGGAGTTTAAAAACAGGGAGGCTATGCTGCAGCTGTATAGGGTCCTGATGAAGCCTCACCTGGACTACTGTGTGCAGTTTTGGTCTCCTGACTTGAGAAGGGATATACTCTCACTGGAGGGGGCACAGAGGAGACTGACTTGGTTGATTCTAGAGTTGAGAGGGTTGGAATATGAGGAGAGACTGAGTTGGCTGGGATTATACTCATTGGAATTCAGAAGAATGAGGGGAGAGTTTATAGAAACATACAAGATTATGAAGGGAATAGATAAGGTGGAGACAGGGAGGTTGTTTCCACTGGCAGGTGAAACGAGGAGGAGGCGGGTATAGCTCAAAATAAAAGGAAGCAGATGTCAGACTGAGGACAGGAGGAACTTCTTCACCCAAAGGGTTGTCAATCTGTGGAATACCCTGCCCAGTGAAGCAGTTGAAACTACCTCGCTGAATGTGTTTAAGGCAAGACCAGATCACGTTATGAACATGAAAGGAATTTAGGTTTATGGTGAGCGAGTGGGTGAGTGGAGCTGAGTCTCAAAAAGATCAGCCAGGATCTTATTGAACAGCGGGGCAGTCTCGAGGGGCCGGATGGCCTACTCCTGCTTAGTTCTGATGTTTTTCTATTATAATGTTATAGAGCCTCACAGAAAAAGGATATTTTAAAGCAATTCACCCTGCATTACTGAAGACGCGCCAGCCAGAGGTTCTGAGGAAGGATCACCTGACCCAAAACGTTAACTCTTTCTTTTCCCTCACAGATGCTGTCAGACTTGCTGAGCTTTTCCAGCAACTTTGGATATTTTCCCTGATTTGCAGCATCCGCAGTTCTTCCGGTTTTTACTGTGTGTTTTGGTATTTATTTACAAGGGGCTCTTTACTTACAGCCAGCTCTGTCTTTTCGGGTTTATTTGTAAGGGGCCCTGTTTTACGGATAATATACAGGTCGGCTCGATGTTGGGGTGTATTGACAGGTGCTCTGTGCCTTCGGCTTTGTTTCGAAGGAGCCCGGTATTTCACCTTTTACTTCCTGGGGGATATGTGTTCGTGTTCATTTAAAGGGGTCTCTGTATTTGAGCGTATAATTACAGGGGGTGAAGTTGATATTGTAGAAGTTTGTTTAAACAGGACTCTGTGTTTTAGGGGTTATTTACAGTGAAGCCCGCTTTTTACGGATGAGAGAAAGGCGTTTGAGGGTCTCTGTGCAGGCGGCTCCGTGTGTGAGGGCGAGGAGTGCGGCTGAAGCTTGGTTTAGTTTGGGCCTGAGGCTCTGCTGAGTGCCGGATTGGGCTAGCGTGAGGGCTGAGCTTTTCCAGCAATTTTGTTTTTGTTCCTGATTTTACTGTATCCACAGTTCCTTTTAGTTTTTACTTTTTTTTAGTGTTTATCTACAGGGGGCTCTGAATGTCAGGGTTTATACACTGGGGTTCCTGTGTTTTCGGCTTTATTTCACGGGTGCTGTTTGTTTTAGGAGGGTCTATTCTTTAGTGTTCATTTACAGGGCCATCTGTGTTTGGGTTTTATTCACAGTGAGCTTCGTGTTTTAGGAGTAATTTAGTGGGTTCTGTGTGTTCGGACTGAGAGACGGGGGCTCTGTTTTCGGGTTTAGTGAAAGGGGCCTTTTTTTTAAGGAGTTATTTACAGGGCGCTCTATGTTTTAGGGTTGGACATCAGCGACCATCTCACAATGATCACTCCCACAGATCTGACCCGCCGACAGTCCTGCAATCTGTTAGTCCTGAGCATCTAATCATGTAGCACTCCCATCAATTCTGACCCTCTGATAAAGAGGCACTTTCTCAGACCAACACAGTGACAATGCCACAATTCCTCACTACTGACAAAGTACTAACTTCTGACAGAGGTAATTCCTCAGTATTGAGCCTCCAATAGAAATGCAATACTTCCGTACTGACCTTGTGAATGTGTTGCTCACCATTAATTCTGAACCCGTTCCAATGAAGCTCCTCCTCTGTGTTCAGTCTCTCATAATAATGCACTCTGGCTGTTCTGATCCTCTGACAATGCTGCAATTATGTATGAATTATTATCTTGTATTATCAGTACGGGACTCCCTCAATGCTTCCTCCATTACACTGAGGTCTATCGTTTATATCGGCTCCAACAAACCTGCTCTTATTTAACGGGCCAGGCATTGCTTCACTTGTACAGATTTTGTCAAGTCCTGCTGATGTTTCTGGGAGGACTTTTTCTGACACCTCAGAATTGACCCCTGACAATGTTGCACTCCCCCCTCACTAATGACCGCACCTGAGCTGCAATACCTCGGGGCTAACCTCCTAATTATGTAGCACCCATGAATTCTAAGCCCCTAAAATGAGATGCTGCCTCAGTATTGACCCTCTGTTACTAATGCACCAAGTCAGAACAACCCTCCAGCAATGTGACCCTGCCTCAGAACTGACACTGAGAATGAGGCACTCCTTCAGCACTGCATCTCTAATCATACATTACATTGAGACATTCCTTGTGTACTGACCCTTTGAACAATCAGGCATTCCCTCAGTACTGACAGTCTGACGATTGTGCACTCCCTCGGTACTGGACCTCTGATAATGAGGCACTCCCGTAGTACTGACCTCTCAGAGACCTGTAACACCTCAGCCCTTCTGCTCTGACAGTGCTGATCTCCTGACAATGAGGAGCTCCATCAGATTTGACCACCTGACAGAACTGCAATACCTCAGTATTGCCCCCGTAATCAAGTGGCACTCCCTCAATTCTGACCCGATCACAATGAGGCTCTGCCCCTACGGAGTGCCTGAAAATGATGAAATCGCTCAGTGCAGACCCTGTGACAATGAGGCCCTCTCTCATTCTGACCATCTCACAATGCTGCAATACATCATTACTGATTGTGTAATGTGTGGGTCTCTCGCAATTCTAACCCATTTTTCATGAGGCACTGCGTCAGTTTTGACGCTGTGACAATAAAACAGCCCCACAGTTCTGATACGCTGACAGTGATTCAATACCTCCGTACTGACCCTCTGACAACGAGTCAGTGCCTCAGAACTGTCCCCCTGACAATAAGGGAAACCGTCATACTGACCCGCTGCTTCTGAGGCCCTTCCTCCACACTGACATCCCAGTGCAAAACTATTTCAGTACTGGCCCTTGAAATGTGAGCAACTTCCTTAATTCTGTCCCCCTTAAATGGCAGCACTCCCTCAGCATTGACCCTTTGACAATAACGCACTCCCACATTTCTGACCCTGTGACAATGAGGCACTCCCTACCCCTGATGCTCAGACAGCGCTTCAATACCTCCGTACTGATACTCTGGCAATGAGGCACTCTGTCAGGACTGACCCCAGGATAGAACTGTAATATGTCACAACTGACTTGATAATTGTTTAGCAGCCTCTCAGTCTGACCCCACGACAATGAGGCACTGGATCAGTATGGATCGCCTCTGACAAATGCGCTCCATCAGAACTAAACCTCTCACAAAGAGGGACTGCCTCAAGACAATGCTGTGATTGAGTCAATCCCTTAGCCCTGAATCTCTGATCATGTGGCTCTGTCTCAGCTCTGTCACCATTACCTGGAGACTTACCCTCCGTAATGTTCCTCTAACAATGAGGCACTTCCTCAACACTGACCATCCAGCATGGAGTCACTGCCTCAGGACTGACCACTTGACAACGAGACACTGGTTAAGAACTGACCTGCTCACAGAGCTGCAATACCTCAGTACTGACCCTCTCATCAAGGGACACTATCTGAATTCTGACACCTGCATAATGAGGCACTGCCTCAGCGTTCACCCTCTGACAAACTCCTGAGGACCCCCTGTAAAGACTGACAGTCTCCCTGGACGTCCTATAAATACTGACAGTCTCTCCTGGACCCACAATGAACACTGACACACTCCCCAGGGACTCTTTGTAAATACCCACACACACACACACACACACACACACATACACAGGGACACCCTGTAAATATTGACACACACACACAACCTGTGACACCCTGTAAATATTGACACACGACCTGGTAATCCCCTGTCAAGACCAACAGAGTCCCCGGGGACACACTGTAAATATTGACACATCTGTGTGACCCCCTGGAAATACTGACAAAGCCCCTGAAATCACCTGTAAAACTGACACACTCCGTGGGACCCCCTGTAAATATTGACACAGTCCCAGCAAATCCTGAAAATACTGACAGTCCCTGGGACCCTCTGCAAAGACTGACGCATTTCCCGGGGCCTCGTTTAAATACTGAAAAATTCCCGCGACCTACAGGGGTTCAGGGACTGTGTCAGTATTGACAGGGGCTCTTGGTGAGAGTGTCAGTATTTACAGGGTGTTCCGGGGAATTTGTAATTATTTACAGGTGCTCCCGGGAGTGTGTCAGTAGTTACAGGCGGTCCCATGGAGGGTCAGTATTTACAGGGCATCTCAGGGATTGTGTCAGGATTGACAGGGAGACTTGGGGAGAGCGTCAGTAGTTACAGGGGGGCCCGTGGACTTTGTTTTTTCAGCGGGTGTTAGGGAGAGCTACAGTATTTCAAGGTGGTACCAGGGAGTGTGCCAGTGTTTACAGGGATTCCAGGGGAGTGTGTCCGTATGCACCGAGCCCCTATAAATTCTGACACGCTCCGCAGGACTCCCTGTAAATACTGACATAGAACCTGAGAATCCATGAAAATGCCACCACACTCCCAGGGACCCTCTGTAAACGCTGACACATTTCCCAGGGCCCGCTTTATACACTGAAAAATTCCCTCGGCCTCCTCTGTATACTGACACACATCCCCGGACCCTTGTACGTATAGACACACTCTACGCAACTAACCACAAATACTGGGATATCCCGTAAATACCGACACACACCTCACGACACACTGTAACTACTGTCACATTCCCTGGAATCCGCTGCAAATACTGAGAAACTCCCTGGGGCTGCATGTAAATACGGACACATTTCCCAAGGACCCCTCTAAACACGAACACATTCCCTGGGACTTCACCGAAACACTGACACATTCCACGGAACCCCCGTAAACACTGATAAACTCCCAGGACCCCCTGGAAATAATTACACATTCCCCATTCCCCCTGTAAATACCGATACACAGCCCGGAACTCCCGTAAACACTGACACACTCCACCCCCGGATACCGATACTCTCCCTGGGACACCCTGCAAATACTGATGCAATCACCGGGACCCCTGTAAATTCTGTCACACTCCTCGGGAAGCCCTCTAAATACTGACATATTCCCTCGACACCCTTTAAATATTGGCAAAGTCCCAGAGAACCCCTGAAAATACTGCCACACTCCCCAGGACCCTTTGTAAATACTGATATATTCCCCGGGACCAGCTGCAAATATTGACACATTCCCTGTCCCCGCTTTTAGTACTGAGAAACTCCCTGGGACTCCCTGTATATAATGACACATTTCCCAGGGTCCCCTCTAAACACTGACACATTCCCCAGGAGCTCCTCGAAATACGGACACACAGCCCCAGATCCCTGTACAGACAAACTCCCTGCGACCCACTGTCAGTCTTGACATACTCCCTGAGACCCCCTGGAAATACCGACACACCACCCCTCCCGGGACCCCCTGGAAATACCAAAACACTGTAGGGATTCTCTGATTCTATTCTATGATGCCCTTGTCCTGTGAATGAATAAATAAAGAAACCTGGTGAAGCCGCCAAACAGCATAGCCAGCAAGTGATACACACAGCAAAGTGATCCCACCATCAATGGATCAAATCTGAGCTCTGCAGTCCTGCCACATCTCGTCATTTACTGTGGTGCACAATTAAACAACTGATTGGACGTGAAGACTCCACACATATCCCCATCCTCAATGATGGAAGAGCCCAGCACATCAGTGCAAAAGATAAGGCTGAAGTATTCATAGCAATCTTCAGCCAGAAGGGCCAAGTGGATGATTCATCTCGGGCTCCGCCAGCATCACAGATACCGGTCTTCAGTAAATTCAATTCACCCCACGTGATGTCAGGAATCACTTGCAGACACTGGATACTGCAAAGGTCACAGGCCCTGACAATATTCTGGCAATAATACTGAAGACTTGTGCTCCAGAACGTGCCGCTCCCCGTGCCAAGCTGTTGCAGTGCAGTTTCAACACTGGTATCTACCCGACACAGTGGAAAATTGCCCACGTATGTGCCGGATTGCAAACATAGGACAAATCCAACCTGGCCATATACTGCCCCATCAGGCTGTACTCAATCATCAGGAAAGTGATAGAAGGTGTCAGTAACATTGTTATCAGGCAGCACCTGCTCAGCGACGGCCAGTTTGGGTTACGTCAGGGCAGCTCAGCTCCTGACCTCATTACAGCCTTGGTTCAAACATGGACAACACAGCTGCATTCCAGAGAGGAAGTGAGAGCTCCAGCCCTTTACAACAAGACTACATTTGACCAAGTGTGGCATCAAGAAGCCCGAGCAAAACTGGACTCAATGGGTATAAGGGGACAAATTCTCCACTTGCTGGAGTCATACCTGGCACGCAGGAAAATGAATGATCTTATTGGAGGTCAGATATCTTAGCTCCAGGGGATCCCTGCAGGAGTTTCTCGGGGCAGTGTCCGAGATATAACCATCTTCAGCTGCTTCATCAATGAACTTGCGTTCATCATAAGGCCAGAAGTTGGGATGTTCCTGATGATTGCACAATGTTCAGCATCATTCATGATTCCTCAGATCCTAAAGCAGTCCTTGTCCAAATGCAACTAGATCTGGGCAATACCCAGGCTTGGTCAGACAAGTGGAAGTTATATTCACACCACAGAAATACCAGGCAATGACCGTCACCAACAAGAGACAACCCCCCCTTGACAAACAATTTTGTTACATTCACTGCGTCCCACACTGTCACCGTCATGGGGGTGAGCTTTGAACAAAAACTGAACCAGACTCACCACATAAACACAGTGACTACAAGAGCAGGTCAGAGGTGAGGAATGCTGCGGCGACTAACCCACCTCCTGATTCCCCAGAACGTGTCCACTGTCTACAAGGCATAAGTCAGGACTGTGATGGAACGCTCCCCATTTACCAGGATGGCTGCATCTGTGACAACATGCAAGAAGCTTGACTCCATCCAGGACAAAGCAGCCCAGTTGATTGACACGATATCGACAATCATCCACTCCCTCCACCACCAATGATGAGCGGCCTCAGCAGCACTGTGTACGATCTACAAGATGCACGGCAGAAATTCGCCAAAGCTCCTCATGCAGTACCTTCCAAACCCATGACAGCTTCCATCTCGAACGACAAGGGCATCAAGTACATGGGAACACCTCCTTCAATCCCACTCCAAGCCACTCGTGATTCTGATTTAGAAATATATCCGGAATCCTTCACTGCGACTGTTCAAAAGATGGGAATTCCCTCCCTCATGGCACTGTGGGGGCAACCCACAGCAGGCGAACTGCAGCGGTTCGAGAAGGCAGCTCACCACCAACATCTCCAGGGCAATTAGGGATGGGCAATAAATGCTGGACCAGTCAGTGACACACACATCCAACAAATAATTGAAGAAACAAACTCTTATTAATTAGTGATTTTTCACAGTCTCACAGCCAGCCATGCCTCATATACACACATCTTCGTGACAATGTGGTGACCGTAACCAGACCCACAGTGAGCCTGGGCTCATCCACACTCCTCCCAGTCACATTTCTGATTTGAAAAATACACCTTTTTCACAAGAAATCTCTTTGTATATGTACAATGTCACAACTGCAGTTGCGTTCTGTCCAGCTGCATATCAAATAAACAAATAAAGCATTGGACTTTGGCTCCACCCAATGAACCAAAGACCTCTCATAGACATACAACAAAAATATTTACATACATGTGAGACACGGGGAGGGTCCGATAACTGAATGGACCCTCATTTACCTTCAGCAGGAAAACCTCAGACAGTGGTCCTTCCCGACTGTGCCTCGGCAGCAGCAGCCCCATCGTCCCAGTTATGCCCCAAGCTTTTAGTGCATCCCAGTTATGCCTCGTGGACACACCACCTGGTTACTGACAGGGAGCCTGGCAGCATCTACACGCTTCCGCGTCATGATGCGGTGACTGGAAATGGTCTCACAGTGGCCCTGGCCTCATTCGCACAACTCACAGGAAGTCCTACTTGACTGTAAACGGTCTGACAATTGCCCTCACCTCATTGACACACCTCCAGTAATTATACAGGGACGCAAAACAGTCTCACACCGAGCATGGCCTTATTTACACTCCTCCCAGAAACTAAACAGTGATTGTAAACAGTATCACAGTGGGCCTGGCCTCATCTCCATGCTTCCGACTTACTGTACGGTGACTGTGAACAGCCTCACAGCAAGTCTGTCCTCATCCGTGCACATCCCAATAACTATATGCTGAAGGTAAACATTGAGCCTGGCCTCATCCACACACTCCCTGCAGCTATACGGTAACTGTAAAAGGTCTCACACTGAGTCGAGAGAGAGTAGGAACTGCTAATGCTGGAGTCTGCGAGAACTAGGTGTGGGCTGGATGAACACAGCACGACAGGCAGCATCAGAGCAGCAGGAAAGCTGATGTTTCGGGTTTCACCCACAGCCACTTCCAGGGCAGTGTACTGTGGCACAGGCCAACAAGGTGCACATAAACAATCTGACAGGTCGTGCCCTTCTCACCACCCGCCAATCTATGTTTTGTTGTTTGTTGGAAAGTTCTGATGATGACACATTGTACCAAATGACTTTGTCAGTCTGCTCTGGGAACTACACGACAGGATCCAGCCTCTCCTTTTCCCACAGGGTCTCGAGCACGCTGCGTGCTGACCACGACCTGATGGACTGGCGGTCAGACGTTTGTTTCTTTGCAAATTTCACAACAAAGGACATATGTTATAGAACGGTCCAAATACTTGGAGCTTTCCGTGGCAGAGAGGCCAGTCCCTTCGTTCGCAACACTGGGATCAGGTCGTACCTCAGTACCTAGTGACACTTGGTCTTTGCGTACTGAGAGTCTACACACAGCTTAATGCACAACAAGGTGGACATCAGGATGAGGGTGACATTGGGTACGTTCTTCCCCAACTTAGCCAGAGCTTAGTACATGGAGTTGTTGCAGACACGGTCTATCTTCGGCTTCCAGTAGGAATGGAAGATGGCTCGGATGAGGGAAACAGTGCAGTGTGGGTGATGGGCCAGAACTGTGCCATGCACAACAACAGAGAGAGTGCCTCACACCTGATGACCAGGATTTTACCCACAATGTGCACCTCCCAAGGCTTTCTGCACGCCCCAGGCTCTCTGAACTGTGTGCGCAGCACTTTTGGGTAATCTGCCCTGACGGTGAAGGGAATGAAGGATCATTCAGGCCAGATCCCAAAGGACATGGCCTCACTCTTGTCTCGATTTACCGTGGCTCCCGAGGCCAGTTTGAAAGGGTCACAGATGCTCATGAACCTGCGCACTGACACTGGGGCTGAGCAGAGATTGGTGACATCGTTATCGGACAGGGACGCTTTGACCTGCAGGCCCGCTCTACCTGGAATATTCACACTTCTCAGGCTCACATCCTGACTGATGGACTCAGCAAAGGGCTCGATAGAGCACACAAAAAGGCACGAGAGAGTGGGCAGCCCTGCCAGACCCTGGATCTGATGGGTAAGCTCTGTGATTCCCATACGCAGATTGAGACTGCGCTCATGATGTCGGTGTAGATCTGTCGGGCCCAATTGCAGATTCTCTCCCCAAAGCCCATTTTATAAAGCACATCCCACATGTTGGTCTGCAATATCCTGCCAAAGGCCTTCTCTTGGTCCAGGCTGATGAGGCAGGTATCCACCCCTCTGTTCTGCCTGCCGGTGATCGTATCCCTCGGAGCGCGAGGCTCTCAGAGATCGTCCTGTCCCCTGCAGCACAGGTTTGGTCAGGGTCAGTCACCAATCGCAGAGCAGACCTGACCCAGTTACAAATGACTGAGACAGGATTTTGTAGGCTACATTCGCCAATTATATTGGTCGCTGCTTTCTAACTTCCTCCCTCAATCCCTTCCACTTGCAGGTCAGGGTGATGATACCATTCCTCATGGATTCGCTCATAGTACCTGACAGAAGCATACTGTCGTACAGCTCCAGCAGGCCCTGGCCAATCAACTCCCAAAGAGCTGAATACAACTCGGCTGGAAAGGCATCACTTCCCAGAGTTTTATTCTTTTCGAAGGCCTTCTCCAGCTCATCCAGAGATAATGGTCGGTCCAGGCTCTCCTGCTTGGTGTTGTCTAAGACCCCCAGGATCGAGGACAGGAATGTCTGGGTGTCATTGCGCTGGCTGTGGTCAGAGTGTCATACGGACTGGCTTGAAAGGATTTGCTGAGCTTCAGGATGTCTGATTGAGACAAACTTATCGAGCTATTTTCATCCTTCAGGCTGCTGAGCACAGAGCTCTCCTTTAGCATCTTCAAGAAGACGGAATGTGAACACATCTCATTAGGTCACATGCAGCTTTAAAGGGCACTGATTTGGCCTCCATTGGAATACTGTATCTAATTCCAGTCTCCCTGCTGTGGGAAGGATGTTGTGAAACCGGAAAGGGTTCAGAAAAGATTTACAAGGATGGTGACTGGGTTGGAGGGTTAAAGCTCAAGGACGAGGTTGAATAGACTGGGTCTATTTTCCCTGGAGCATCAAAGGCTGAGGGATGACCTGATCGAGATTAGTAAGAGCATGAGAGGCATGGATAGGGTTTATAGACATTGTCTGTTCCCTGGGGTGGGAGAGTCCATAACTGGAGGGCAGAGGTTTAAAGTAACAGGGGAAAGATCTAAAAGGGATTTAAGGTACATTATTTTCATGCAGAGGGTGGTGTATGTATGAAATGAGCTGCTAGAGAGAGGACTGGAAGCTGGTACAATTTCAACATTTAAAAGCCATCTGAATGGGAAAATGAATAGGAAGAGTTCAGAGGGATATGGGCCAAATGCTGGCAAATGGGACTACATTTATTTAGGATATCGAGTCGGCACAACATTGTGGGCTGAAGGGCCTGTTCTGTGCTGTACTGTTCTATGTTCTATGTTCTATGAGTCAGCATGAACAAGTTGGACCAAACGGTCTGTTTCAGTGCTGTCTGTCTCTGACTGTTATTCTCTCTTGCTCCACAGTGCAGACCCTGAACCGCAAGATTATCTTGGAGGCCTCCAAGGCAGAGAGTGGGGCTTCCTGCCTCCACACCTCCTGGGGCTCCTTCGTGACATTGACCCGATTGTCTGGAGTAAGAGTAGGTTTTGCACGGGTTTCTGGAGTTTGAACAGTTTTGCCCAACTCTCTCTCACCTTCTGAACACTTTTCAGGACAAAGAACTTCTTGGTGTTCGCTTTGACTGCCTCCCACCAAGTACAAAAAGGGTCTTCATCGTTCTCCACCCTGTGTGCTCTCTTTTGAGCTTCTTAATGTTTTTCTGGGGTCAGCTTCCATGTTCCCTTGCCAGCCCGCTGGTCATCCTGTAGGTGACAGTCAGCAGTCAGAGAAGAACACCGGCTTGACTTCAATGGATATGATCGAGGACGTGTGGGCGCAAACAGGAAATCTATCCAATGGGTGGATAGACCC
Source organism: Stegostoma tigrinum (assembly GCF_030684315.1). Classification (NCBI taxonomy): domain Eukaryota; kingdom Metazoa; phylum Chordata; class Chondrichthyes; order Orectolobiformes; family Stegostomatidae; genus Stegostoma; species Stegostoma tigrinum. The sequence continues at coordinate 6,890,508 of NC_081397.1, read as the reverse complement.
GTCTGGCTATGACCAGGCGTTTCTACTCTATGCTCAGTCTGCAGGGGTGCTGAAGATGTTATGCAGCTTGGCAACTTTAACCGTTTCCATCAGAAATCGGGACGTCGAGTCCAGTTCACTGTCATACCCTCCATATTGTTCATTCGTGCCGATGATGCAGCTGAAGTCTCTGGCCAGAATGACTGGCCTGGACATCACCAGCAGCAATGGAAGCAGGACGGCCAACCCCTCACTCTTTCCCAGTGGGGTCTCCATGTTAATTACTCCGGGAAGCGTTTCTCTATGAGCCTGGCCTGATCTACACATCTCCCACAAACTATATGGTAACTGTAAACAGTCTTAAAGTGAGCCCGATTGATTCACCCTCCTATCAGTAACTTGCCAATGATTACTGCCTGTTTCACAGTCAGTCTAGTCTGATCTTCTCTTCCTCTGAGTGAATCCTTTCTGTCCTCTTCCATTCAGCCCGTGCCTTTGAGACTACAGCCAGATTCCCCTTTCATTGCATTTCATTCTCCTCACTGTCTCGGTGCTGCCACATACATCACCTGTCTCTGCATTTCCCTCTGTGATAGTTCTTGTGAAACCCATCCCCCTTCCTGCCCCACCTTCCAGCTACAATGTTGGAAGATCACCACATTGGGCATTGCCATTAGTGCTCCAGCTCATTCATATTTCTTCACCAAACAGAAACACAACTCATCAACGAGAGTAAGTGGCAGGCAAATGAGATACATCAGACATCTAAAAGCAGTTTGTTGTTCAAAAGTGGAACTAACTTTAATTTGTATGCGTACAATAGAATCAGGAAGAATAATACATAAATAGCATGCAACTCATTTCACTGAACACATTTGTGCAAATAAATAATATCTCTGCAGTTCAACCAACTCCAACAGCATAACATTAGAGACAGAACATTTGGAAATGATACAGAAATTTCAGATACTAATGATTTAAAGAGGAGTACAGATTAAGATCGGGGAAACTGAACATGGTGTACACACTAAAATCCATTTCGCAATTGGAATGCCTCATTCAGGCAATTACATCTCTCTCCCTCAGTCTCAAATGGTCTTCTTCCCATTCGATTTTCTTTTACTCTCTGGGCCACCCCCAATAAGCAGTTCCCTTCCCTCCCCAGTTTAGCCTCATGCCTTCCTTTACACTGGTATGGAATGGTATCTTTCTAGTACGTTTGATTTTCGATGAACACACCGCACTGGTTTGTGACCAGGTCGGCCAGTTGAACCTCACAGAATATGAGTTGCCTGATTGTTCCATATTAACAGCCCAAATCAGGGAGCCCTGGCTGACAGATAAGAGGTGTGAGCATCAGAGATGCTGACACCCTGTCAACTATCTCTGAATGAGGCAGTGCTAAAGTTGAAGACAGTTCATTTGTAAATAAAAGTTGAATTGGAGATCGACACTGGCCTCCGTGTATTTAAAATACATCTCCAGCACTAGGTTTGAATATTATTGTTATCCTTTTGTTATCAAACATCTCTGTGTGCAGTGATCAGCAGGGTTATAACATGGAGATGTGGGAACAGGTTTGTTTAGATTCCCTACAGTGTGGATACAGGCCCTTTGGCCCAACAAGTGCACACCAAACCTTGGAGCATCCCACCCAGACCCACGCCCCTGAACACTACGGGCAATTTAGCATTGCCAATCCACCTAGCGTGCACATCTTTGGACTGTGGGAGGAGACCGGAGCACCTGGTGGAAACCCACGCAGACACAGGGACAAGGTGCAAATTCCACACAGACAGTTGTCTGAGGCTGGAATTGAACCTGGGTCCCCAGTGCTGTGAGGCTGCAGTGCTAACCGCTGAGCCACCGTGCCGCCCCATATCGTGTTGCTTTTGCACAAACTTCGATGAAGAGGAAAATGCCACTGATAATGGGAACTGCAGATGCTGGAGAATCCAACATAAAGTGTGGAGCTGGATGAACACAGCAGGCCAAGCAGCATCTCAGGAGCACAAAAGCTGACATTTCGGGCCTAGACCCTTCATCAGAGAGGGGGATGGGAGAGGGAACTGGAATAAATAGGGAGGGGGGGGATGCGGACCGAAGATGGAGAGAAAACAAGATAGGTAGAGAGGAGAGTACAGGTGAGGAGGTAGGGAGGGCATAGGTCAGTCCAGGGAAGACAGACAGGTCAAGGAGGCAGGATGAGGTGTGGCTTGAGGTGGGAGGAAGGGATGGGTGAGAGGAACAACATGTTAGGGAGGTGGAGACAGGCTGGGCTGGTTTTGGGATGCAGTCGGGGGAAGGGAACAGCTGGGCTGGTTTTGTGATGCAGTAGGGGGAGGGGAAGAACTGGGCTGGTTTTGGGATGCAGTTGGGGAAGGGGAGATTTTGAAGCTGGTGAAGTCCACATGGATACCATTGGGTTGCAGGGTCCCCAAACGGATTATGAGTTGCTGTTCTTGCAACCTTCGGGTGGCATTCTTGTGGCACTGCAGGAGGCCCATGATGGACATGTCGTCTAAGGAATGGGAGGGGGAGTTAAAATGGTTCGCGACTGGGAGGTGCAGTTGTTTGTTGCGAACCGAGTGGAGGTGTTCTGCAAAGCGGTCCCCAAGCCTCTGCTTGGTTTCCTCAAAGTAGAGCGGGTCAGGAGTGAGGGGGCAGGTCACTGTGAGGGGGTCAGGACTGCAGGGGCAAGTCACTGTGAGCGGGTAAGGACGGAGAGGGCAAGTCCTTGTGATTGGGACAGGACTGCAGGGGCAAGTCGCTGTGAGCGGGTCAGGATGGAGGGGGCAATTCGCTGTGAGCATTTCACTCAGTCACTGCGTCCCATTTCACTCAGTCACTGCGTCCCATTTCACTCAGTCACTGCGTCCCATTTCACTCAGTCACTGCGTCCCATTTCACTCAGTCACTGCGTCCCACTTCACTCAGTCACTGCGTCCCATTTCACTCAGTCACTGCGTCCCATTTCACTCAGTCACTGCGTCCCATTTCACTCAGTCACTGCGTCCCATTTCACTCAGTCACTGCGTCCCATTTCACTCAGTCACTGCGTCCCATTTCACTCAGTCACTGCGTCCCATTTCACTCAGTCACTGCATCCCATTTCACTCAGTCACTGCATCCCATTTCACTCAGTCACTGCATCCCATTTCACTCAGTCACGGCATCCCATTTCACTCAGTCACTGCATCCCATTTCACTCAGTCACTGCATCCCATTTCACTCAGTCACTGCATCCCATTTCACTCAGTCAATGCATCCCATTTCACTCAGTCAATGCATCCCATTTCACTCAGTCAATGCATCCCATTTCACTCAGTCACTGCATCCCATTTCACTCAGTCACTGCATCCATGCTGCATGGCCCATGCTATGTATAAATGTGGCATAAAATCCTTACTTGTATGTTCATTTCCTCTTGTAATAACATGTGGCATCAGTAGCATCCTTAATCACTTGCATTTCATCGGAAAGCCTGGTACAAACACCAGATAACATGACAGTCCGAACAGAACGCTTTTTCCAATGCTTTCAACATATAGTCATGTGTGTCTCAGTGAATAAAAATCCTCCTCATTTTACCGCAATTAAATCTCATAATGAAGGGAGTATGTCTGAAAGTCGTCTCATCCGAAGGAAAACAGACTTGCTCCAGGAAAGCTGCTAAAATATATCAAGAAAAATACATATGAAATGATTCTAGAACTTTCTGCAACACAAAGATCAAAGGAAACAATAGTTTGATGAACACACTGTTAAGTGTTGCACTTACAAATCACATTTTGGAAAACAAACCACACTGATTTTCTACTTTATAAAAAAAAATTGTTCCAAGTCTTCGTTATGCAGCAGAGAACTGAAAAGGTGTAGACTTTTAACCTGCATAGAAAGTATGTGCGGAAGTTAAAACAAACAAAAAAAGCCACTTCTGTCCTAAAACGACAATATTATATTACAAAAAGGCAGGAAAGTTGGAGAATGCAGCATCATGCTTCCTGCAGAGATCAAGTTTTGTCTGTGTCGTAAAAAACAAAAGAACTGTGGGCACTGTAAATCAGCAACAAAAGCAGAACTTGCTGGAAAAGCTCAGCAGGTCTGGCAGCATCAGTGAAGAGTGAGATCTGAGGAAGGGTCACAGGACGCGAAACATTAACTCTGACATTGTCTACGTCATGGTGAGTTATGTCTATTGCTTCAGCAAAATCCAACCAACTCTGAATGAAAATCAATGCTTAAGAAATATCCAAAACATCCGCTGTCCCCGTTGTGGCTTCCTCTACATTGGGGAAACGATGCAGAGGCTTGGGGACCGCTTTTCAGAACACCTACGCTCAGTTTGCAAGAAACAACTGCACCTCCCAGTCACTAACCATTTCAACTCCCCCTCCCATTCCCGAGAGGACATGTCCAACCTGGGCCTCCTGCAGTGCCATAATGACGCCACCCCAAGGTTGCAGGAACAGCAAATCATATTCTGCTTGGGAACCCTGCAGCCCAATGCTATCAGTGTGGATTTCACAAGCTTCCAAATCTCCTGTCCTGCCACTGCATCCCAAAACCAGCCCAGCTCGTCCCCGCCTCCCTAACCTATTCTTCCTCTCACCCATCACCCCTCCCACCTCATACCGCACCCCTATTTCCCCTCATCCCGCTCCCTTGACCTGTCCGGCCTCCCCAGACTGACCTATCCCCTCCCTGCCTCCCTACCCATACTCTCCTCTCCACCTATCTTCTCCTCCATCCATCTTCCATCCGCCTCCCCCTCTCTCCCTATTTATTTCAGAACCCGCACCCCCTCCCCATTTTCTGAAGAAGGTTCTCGGCCCGAAACGTCAGCTTTTGTGCACCTCAGATGCTGCTTGGCCTGCTGTCTTCATCCAGCTCCACACGTTGTTATCTCGCATTCTCCAGCATCTGCAGTTCCCATTATCTCTCCAAAACAAAGGCTGCTGTCTTTCAAAACCCAATCTCAGATTTTGAAGATAGTCCTGACCCTGAAAAAAATACCAAATATGTATAAAGAGGAAAATTGGAGGTGAAACCATTCAAAAAATTTTCATTGGCACAACAAATGTTCCAACTGTAAAAGCAGGTTAAGCACCTGTATATAAGGAAACTGTACTCAAACTTTAAACAGACACTTACAGCCAACAAATGTGAGAAATATCCATTTCTTGCTGGATTACCAATTTTGCTGTTGGGAAAATAGGCCTAGGCTTAGCAATGTACATTCAAACAAGATAGCACCCTCTCAGAACTCAACACTCACAGTTGTAGAGTTCTGTTTTCACAGGTTGGCGTATAATAGCATCAAGCACAATACACCAAATCTTCTTTGGTGCCTTTTCCTTCCATAAAACTGCTTTTAGTAGATGTGCACAGAATTCATTTTATACACATTGAACAGTTGCTAAGTTCAAGACGCCAGTTCCAGCACTTGGACTTGCATCTGCTTCATCATCAAAACAGAACAAAATAAAGACCCACTCCTTGTAAGTCACGTTTTCCATTTTTAGTGACAAGGTGAAGTGTGAGAACTGCTCACTTGATGTTAAAATCTCTTCAGTATGTACCTGTATATTTCAATTCTGTGAAATATGTGGAATGAGTTCGAGAGAAGGATTAATTTTGTTGCGCTGGGAGAGAGCTGGGACAGTTAAAATAAGTTGAATGGCCTCCTCCCATGCTAAAAATGTCCATAACTGTTCTTGGCCCTGCTAAATTGAAGTGGCCATCCTTTCATTGTGACTGTGAGACGCAGCATGTTACGATAGATGGCAGAATGAAGAAATCCTTGGTTATTCATGAACTTTTCAGCACTCGGCATTCTTCTGAAGTCAAATGTTCGATATGTACCTGTTGCACTGACTTGGTTCCAAACAGTTATAATGTGGAGGTGCTGGTGTTGGACTAGGATAGACAAAGTCAGAAGTCACATGACATCAGGTTATAATCTGACAGGTTTATTTGAAATCACACAAGCTTTGGGAGTGCAGTCCCTTCATCAGGTGCGGTCAGGGAGGAAAACACACAGTCACACAATTGATAAGCAGACAGATCAAAACATCATACAACTGGTGTGAGTGGAGTGTCAGATAATAAGTCTTCATCCAGGATGTTTGTTGGTTTGCAGATATTTTGTTGAAGAAACACACAACTTGTAGTTACAGTCAGTGTGGTATCTTATAAATTCTTGCTTTTGAAATAAAGGTTAAAACTCTAAGACAGATTCTGAACACAAGCCTCGAAACTACAAGTCAGAGTCTGACCTGAGATGTCACCTTTTGTACATTCCTGTTGCGTTGCCTGATTATCATGACAACACAGCACTGACATGGACTTTATAAACGCTTTACTTGCCTCTAACACTCTTGGTACCTGCATAGAGTTATTATCTGACACTCCACTCACGCCAATTCTATGATCATTTGATCTCTCTGCTGATAAGCTGTCTCTCTCTGTGGTCACCTCACTAACTGCACCTGATGAAGGGGCTGCACTCCAAAAGCTTGTGTGATTTCAAATGAACCTGTTGGACGACAAGCTGGTGTTATGTGACTTCTGACTTCAAACAGTTATAGAATGTGTTTTCAATCCTATCGTGACTTGACAATAAGTCAACTTCTTAAAATTTATAAAATGAGAATGTCAAGTGAAGTATGTCTAACCTTGAGCGCTTAAAAAAGGAAATATTACAACCATAGTCTAGTCAGACAGTAAAGACAGAAGGAATGATTTCATCGACTGTGTCTGACACCACACAATTAATCCCCCTGATGGAAGAAAGGTTGGCTGCGTTCTCTTTCTTCAGGAACATCCAGCTAATACCACCTTACTACTGCTTGTTTTATTCATCTGGTGATCCATTGAATTCCTTGCAGTCTTGGTCAAACCTTCATGTAATTTATTTAAATTTTCAATAAAATAAATTTAACTTCATATTCCACAATTTTAACATCTCCTTTCAAGGTTTGAACGGTTCACTTCGTACACTGCACATGTTGTGTCAATAATTGGAGAACATGGTGGAAAAATCAAGATATATTGACAAGTAAACAAATGGCTAACTTCTGTTTCCTTGTCAGTAATGCCTTTGGAACAGAACATAAAGTTGCGCAACTATGTCGAGATAACAATTTCAAACTGGGAAGACCACTTTGTGGTCCCCACACCAATCTCTATTCACGACCTACTGATTGCATTACTCTGCCTTGGCAACAATGTAATATTACACTTGTCTCAGCACAACCTTGGCATCTTGTTTATCCCATGATGAACGTCCGACCACACATTCATGCAATCCCTAAAGCTGTCTCTTTACATCTTTTCAATCCTGCCGACCTGTCTCTTGTCTCGGCTCATTCGCAGTGAAACCTTCACCTGGAACTACTTCACTTCTGGACCTGACAATTCCAATGCATTCCCTGATGGAGACCCACATTTGTCCATTGAACACTTGAGGTCGTCTAAAACTCCACTGCCTGAGTCTCAACTTGAACCAATTCCTATTCTCTGTACTTTCCACCTGACTGATACCATTAACAGTAATTTTATTAAATTCTCATTTTTGTTTACAAATCGTTACTTGGCTATGCCTATCGCTATTTTGGTAATCTCCACCAGTCCAACCATACTTCAGGATAACTGCACTCGTCTAATTATGTCCTCTTGCCCACTCTTGATTTTAAACGGCCCACTACTAGTTGCCAAACATTTAATTGTGTCGGCTTCAAACCCAAGAAGAGACTTCCTACACCTTCAGCGAGCAAACTCACATCCAGAACCTCAACCCAAGCAACAAATCCTCTCAAAACTCGCTAACTTCCTACACCTCTTAGCCTCTGTACATTTCCTCTTTTAAGGCACTTTTTCAAACAATCCTCTTTCATCAAGCTCTTGATCATCTGAACTAACAACTTAATAAGGCTCAGTTGTATTCTGGGATCGTTAACACTCCAATCACACGCCTTCAAAGTTTCCCTCCATTAAAGAGATTTTATAAGTGGTTGAAGTCATTGCCAAGCAGAGGGGGACGAATTGGGGAGTTATTTCAAAGAGCTACGATATGCCAAACGACCTCCTTCCACACTGGCCAACTTTGATTGTACAAAAACAAAAATGATTTTCAGACTTGGGAAGATCCCTCAAAAATGTCACAAGTAACCAGCTTTTGGGCAGAGTCGAGCTGCTGAGATGATAGACCAGGATTTAGGGGTACCAGGAGTGATAATATGCTGAACACAATCAAATTTTGAGGTTGTAGAATGATGTGGTCTTCGGCATTTTTGACACTTGGACCATTTTCCTTCCTTTCCACAGAACAAGTCAAATAGTGGCAGCACAATGTTGCATGGCCACTCAAGCTTGCTCCACTGTCGATGATGATTGTGGCTGGTCTTCCACATCAATTAAACTTGGGCTCATATCTCATCCTCTTTTCAAAACATCGATCTATTCACGTGTAGTATCCCTCTCGCTAACTTAATGAGAATTCATTCCAATCAATGAACTCCTAACGCTGACCCACCCCAGGTCAAAAAATTCAGCTGAGATCAGGAACTGATCTCGCCTGTATGGCTGAGCTGGCTTTTAAAAAGTTTGCCGGTGAGACAGTCCCAGTGAGAAACATTCATTCAAAAAAAATAATTGCATGGATGGCTCTCCAATCCTAAACTCTATTCAAATTCAGTTGGCTTGTGATGCAGACTGATGCCCTGCAGAGAGGGCTCAATTGCCACACCAGTGAGCTGACCACAAAGGGTCTTCGCCTCAACCCCTCTACTTCCCTGAGGCATGGTGATCTTCAGGTTAAATCATAACCAGTTGTCTCTCTCTAAGGAGTCGCCAAATGGCGTGCTAAGACTTTACCTTGAACCCTGATAACATGGCAACAAGCAGATAACTCAGCTGATGTCACTGACTAATAGAATCCTCAACTATACTAATATTAATGATGTGATATCATCAGAAGGCATACTCAACTAAGTTTTAATTTGCAAATTAAGTTAACAACCATTCAATCAATATTACTGAAGTACTCATATTACTGATCGTCTCGATACAACATTGTGGTTACATCTGTTCATAAGTGAAGTGTAATGTAATTGCACTTACTGTGGTTTTATCAAAGTGATCCTGCAATGAGTCAATAAGCAGGTCACTCACAGGTTGCCAATCAGTGTGGACCCCCTCAGCTGTTATCACATGAGCCTCAAGATCATCCAGAACTTTCTGCAGTTCTTGAAGTTTCTCCAACGCCTTTTCCACCTGTTTCTGCCAGTTGCTCGCACGGATTTTCAGTTGTTCCCAATTTTCCTTCACTTCTATTGACTGTTTGCGGACAGCTTTGGCAATTCTCTGGGCTCTCTCTTCCGGGGCAGGTTCTGGAAATATGGAATGCAAATAATTTATCAACTATTCATGATTTTGATCGATAGATTTTCTTTCTAATCCCCTTTCCTTTAAAAGGTCTCTCTGGACTTTCTCCTGAAATTGGGAGAAATAGTATAAGACGAAAGATTTTGGTACAGGCACATCAATGATAAATTCTGTAATTAGCTGGCAGGTCGCGGAGCCATTGACAGAGAATCACAGAGAACCAATACAAAGCCAAATAAAATTCTGCAGATATTTGAAATTTGTCACTACCATGGAAACTTTAAAGAAGGAAAAGGATTAGTGACTAAATGGGTACAATTCTCAACAAAAGATTTGAAAAATCCTTTCAGGATATCTTTCATAGCTATGAGACAAACGTCCAACACAAACCAACTTTCATCTTTCAGGGCTGGCAAGTTAGAATGATAAACCCAAAGTCTACCCTGCATAGTTCGCTCTGGAACTCACCTCATGAGGTTGTTAAGAGATGTAGAGATAACAAAGTGTGCAGCTGGATGAACACAGCAGGCCAAGCAGCATCTGAGGAGCACAAAAGCTGACACGTTGGGCCGAGACCTTTCATCAGAAAAGGGGGAGGGGGAGAGAGTTCTGAAATAAATAGCGAGAGAGGGGGAGGCGGATCAAAGATGCATAGAGGAGAAGATAGGTGGAGAGGAGACAGACAAGTTAAAGAGGTGGGGATGGAGCCAGCAGAGGTGAGTGTAGGTGGGGAGGGAGGGAGGGGATAGGCCAGTCCGGGGAGGACGAACAGGTCTCCGGGGCGGGAAGAGGTTAGGAGGTAGGAAATGGGGGTGGGGTTTGAGGTGGCAGGATGGGATAGGTGGGCTGGTTTTGGGATGCGGGAGGGCGAGGGGTGATTTTGAAGCTTGTGAAGTCCACATTGATACCATGGAGTGCAGGGTTCCCAAGCGCAATATGAGGTGCTGCTCCTGCAACCTTCAGGTGGCATCGTTGTGGCACTGCAGGAGGCCCAGGATGGACATGTCACCTGAGGATTGGGAGGGAGAGTCGAAACAGTTCGCGACTGGGAGGTGCAGTTCTTTAGTGCAAACTGAGCACAGGTGAAGCGGTCCCCAAACCTCTGTTTGGTTTCCCCGATGTAGAGGGGGCCACAATGGCAACAGTGGATACAGTCTACCACATTAGCAGATGTGCAGGTAAACATCTGTTTGACGAGGAAATTCTTCCTGGGGCCTGGGATGGGGGTGAGGGGGGGGGGGGGGGTATCGGGACCAGTGAATTTTAAACGTTGTGATGACAACATTTATGGATATGCAGGGAAAAGTGCTGGGTGTAGGGAGTGCTAGAGGGGAGTGTGGAGCGGATAAGGGGGTCACCTAAGGGTGGTGGGAAAAATGTCTTTGGTGGTGGGGTCGGATTGCAGATGGCAGAAGGGTCGGAGGACGACGCATTGAATCCGGATGTTGTTGGGGTGGTACGTGAGGGCGAGGACGACACTGTTTTGGTAGTTATTATGGGGTGCGGGTGTGAGGGATGAGTTGTGGGAAACGCGGGTGACACGGTCGAGGGCGTTTTTGACCACTGAGGAGGGGCAAGTTCCGGTCCTTGAACAACCCTCAACAGTTTCTCTTTCAATTCCTCCCACTTCCTACAGACAAAGGGGGTGGCCAGGGTAGCCAAATGGGCCCAAGCTATGCCTGCCTCTTTGTAGGTTACACGGAACGCTCCCTCTTCCGTACCTACACTGGCCCTCAACCCCACCTCTTCCTCCGTTACATTGATGACTGTATCGGCACCGCCTCGTGTTCCCACAAGGGGCTCCAACAGTTCATCCGCTTCACCAACACCTTCCTCCCGAACTCGAAGTTAACCTGGACAATCTCTGATACCTCTCTCTCCTACCTGGACCACTCTATTTCCAACCACTGAGAAACAAATATCCATTTCAACTCCACCAATTCCCACAGCTACCAAGATTACACCTCCTCCCACCATGTTCCTGCAACAATTCATCCCCTATTCCCCATTCCTTTGCCTCTGCATCTGCGCTCCCAGGATGAGGTATTCTATTCCTGTATATCTCAGATGTCCTCATTTTTCAAGGACCACAACTTGCCCCGCTCTGTGGTTGATAACGCCCTCGACCGTGTCTCCAGCATTTCCTGCAACAAATCCCTCTCACCCCACCCCGCAACAACAACCAAAACAAAGTCTCCCTCGTCCTAACGTACCACCCCACCAACCTCCGGATACAACGCATCATCCTTCGAAACTTTCAGATTCTCTGGGAGGCTACGGAACAGGCGGCGGAGCCTTTGGCCTTGATCTTTGAATCCTCATTGTCTACAGGTTTAGTACCAGAAGGCTGGAGGGTTGCACATGTTGTGCCCTTGTTCAAAGAGGGCAGTAGAGATGACCCAGGTAATTACAAACCCAGTGAGCCTTCCGTCTGTTGCAGGAAAAGTTTTGGAAAGGATTATAAGAGATAGGATTTATCATCATCAAGCAAGCACCAATTTGATGGGAGATAGTCAACATGGATTTGTCAAGGGCAGGTCGTGTCTCACAAGCCTCATTGAGTAATTTTGGAAGGTGACCAAGCACGTGGATGAGGGTCGGGCAGTTGACGTGGTGGACATGGACTTCAGTAAAGCCTTCGATAAGGTTCCACATGGTAGGCTATTGGAGAAAACATGGAGACATGGAATTGAGGGAGATTTAGCAGGTTGGATTAGAAACTGGCTTTGGCTGAGGAGGCAACCAGTGGTGGTTGATAGAAAATATTCAGCCTGGAGTCTGGTTACTACTGGTTTGTCTCAAGGATCTGTTTTGGGACCACTGCTGTTTGTCATTTTCATAAATGACTTGGACGGAGGCATTGGTAGATCGGTTAGTAAGTTTGCAGATGACACTCAAGTCGGTGGAGTGGTGGACAATGTGGAAGAACGTTGCAAGTGACAGGTAGACTTGGATGAACTGCAGAATTGGGCGGAAAGGTGGCAGATGGAGTTCAATGCGGATGAATGTGAGGTGATTCACTTTGGGATGAATAATAAGAAGGCAGAATATTGGGTCAATGAAAAGATTCTTGCTAGTGTTGCTGTGCAGAGGGTGTCCATCTATGTCGATCCCTGAAAATTGCCATCCAGGTTGATAGTGCTGTGAAGAAGGCTTACGGTGTTTTAGGTTTTATTGGCAGTGGGATTGAGATCCAGAGCAACTGTCCAAAAAGCTGGTGCGGTCTCATTTGGAATATTGCGTTCAGTTCTGATCGCCCCATTACAGGAAGGATGTGGAAGCATTGGAAAAGGTGCAGAGGAGATGTTGCCTGGTCCGGAGCGAAGGTCTTCTGAAGAAAGGCTGAGGGACTTGGGTCTGTACTCATTGGAGAGAAGGTGGTTCAGAGGGGATTTAATAGAGACATACAAGATGATCAGTGGATGAGACAGGGTGTACAGTGTGGGTCTTTTTCCGAGGATGATGACGTCAGCTTGTATGAGGGGGCACAGCTAAACAGTGAGGGATAATAGATTTGAGATAGAGGCAGGTTCGTTACTCAGAGTGGTAAGGATGTGGAACCCCCTGCCTGCCAATGCAGTTAGCTCAGCCACATTAGGGGCATTTCAACAGTCCTTGGATAAGCATATGGATGATAATGGGATCGTGTAGGGGTTTGGGCTTAGATTAGTTCACTGGTCCATCCACATCATCGCAATGAGCAAAAAAGCACACCGTTGTCTCTACTTCCCAGGAGGCTAAGGCAATTCCGTGTGCCCACAAGGGCAACTTTCACTGATGTACCACAGAAAGCATCCTATCTGGATGCATATCACAGCACGGTTCCTCTAGCAAAACAATCCCTAATTATTATGGCTCCTGCCTTTCTTCTTCCAGGCAGAATTGGTTCTGCTTTGTCATAACTAATTTGGGAGAAAATCCACGCTCAGTCTAAGTTAATTCTTCCAACAATTCAGATACCATGGAATACTGAGCAATGAGTTGAGAGCGCGCGAGAGAGAGAGAGAGCGGGCGATGAGGGAGAGAGCGAGAGAGCGCGAGAGAGAGAGATGGGCGAGAGAGAGAGATGGGCGATGAGGGAGAGAGGGAGAGACAGACAGACAGAATAGGTGACAGAATGTGAGTGTGTGAGCGCCTGCATCAGACAGTGAGAGAGATGTTGCTGAGGTGGAGATAGTTGAGAGTGTCGATCACCAACAATCTCTCCTGGTCCACCCAGATCGTCGCAATGGGCAAAAAAGCACACTAAATGTCTCTATTTCCCCAGCAGGCTAAGGTAATTTGGAGTGTCCGCAAGGTCAACTTTCATTCATGTACCAGAGAAAGCATCCTATCTGGATGCATGTCACAGCATGGTTTGGCAACAGCTCTTCCTAAGACCACAAGAAACTGCAGAGTCATGAACACAGCATAGTCCATCATGCAAACCAGCCTTCCATTCGTTGATTCCACCTCTACTTCCCGCTGCCTCGGGAAAGAAACTGACATAATCAAAGGCCCTTCTCACTCCACAATTACACTCTCTTCTCCCTTTTTCTGAAGGGAAGATGTAAAAAAAGTTTGTATACATGCGTGAAAAGATTCAAGAACAGCTTCTTCACCGCTGTTATTGGACATCTGAATAGGACACTGAAAAGCTTAAATCTAATTTTGATCTTGCTCTCTGTACATCTTCTCTGCAGCTGTCACTATGTTCCGTTTCACTAATGCGCCTTGTTTGATATCACCTGTCTATACTGCATGCAGAAGAAAACTTTTCACTGTACCTGGACACATGTGACTCAAATCAAGATAATAAAATGTGAGGCTGGATGAACACAGCAGGCCAAGCAGCATCTCAGGAGCACAAAAGCTGACGTTTCGGGCCAAGACCCTTCATCAGAGATGCTGCTTGGCCTGCTGTGTTCATCCAGCCTCACATTTTATTATCTTGGATTCTCCAGCATCTGCAGCTCCCATTATCTCTGACTCAAATCAAATTGACTGTGTGCAAGAGAGAGGTGAGCATATGATTGTGCTCAAGAGTGCAAAGACAGTGCATGAAAGTGTGTGTGTGCGCACGACAGAATGTGTGTGCCAGTGACTGTGCTTGAGAGTGTGTGAAAGGGAGTTAGCACAAGAAGGGAGTGTTACAGCATGCATGAGGGAGTGAGTGTGTCTCTAAGTGTGAGTGAGCTTGACAGCAAGTGAATTTGCAAACCTAAGTGTGTGAGGGAGAGATTTGTGGTAGTGTGGGTGTACTTGAGACTTGTGGTAGTGTGTGTGTAGTGTGTTTGTGCATGAGGGACAGAATATGCATGTGCAACATAGTGTGACTGTGAGCCTCTGTTGGTGCCTGTGAGTGAAGTGATGGGGGAGAACAGGGAGAGGAGAGATAAAGACAGAGAGAGAGAGAGAGAGAGAGAGGCAGAGGCAGAGGCAGACAGAAACAGAGAGAGACAGAGAGAGACAGAGAGAGACAGAGAGAGACAGAGAGAGACAGAGAGAGACAGAGAGAGACAGAGAGAGACAGAGAGAGACAGAGAGAGACAGAGAGAGACAGAGAGAGTGAGAGAGAGTGAGAGAGAGTGAGAGAGAGTGAGAGAGAGTGAGAGAGAGTGAGAGAGAGTGAGAGAGAGTGAGAGAGAGTGAGAGAGAGAGAGAGAGAGAGAGAGAGAGAGAGCGCGAGAGAGAGAGAGAGAGCGCGAGAGAGAGAGAGAGAGCGCGAGAGAGAGAGAGAGAGCGAGAGAGCGAGAGAGCGAGAGAGAGCGAGAGAGAGCGAGAGAGTGAGAGAGAGCGAGAGAGTGAGAGAGAGCGAGAGAGTGAGAGAGAGCGAGAGAGTGAGAGCGCATGAGAGAGAGAGCGCGCATGAGAGAGAGATGAGATGAGGAATTAGCAATGATGAGTGGTCAATACCTGGAGGCAAAAAAGAACAGTGTGTGAGTGTTAAGAGAAGCCGCTGGATGTAATATGGAGGCTATTGTTTTATTGGTTGTACTAAATGAAAAGCAAGTGTCACCTCTCAGTGTTAGGGGACAGGAGATGTGCATTAAGAAGGAGATATAGTCAGCCTTGTCAGAGACAGCAGACAAGTTGCAAATGCATAGAAACTGACATTAAAGCTTTCTTGTCAATGTGTAAAGAGGTGAGACAAATATGACGAGTCAATATTGTACCTTTGCGCTCGGTAAAATCATGGAATCATGAATCAGAGAACCCTTACAGTGTGGAAACAGGTCGGTCAGCCCAACATGTCCACACTGCCCCTCACAGCATCCCACCCAGAACCATCCACCTATAACTCACCTAACCTACACGTCACTGAACACCTTGGGAAATTTTGCACGGCCAATCCACAAACCTTGCACATCTTTTGACTGTGGGAGCAAACTCGAGCACCCGGAGAAAACCCATGCAGGCACATGGAGAATGTGCAAACTCCACACAGAAAGTCATCAAAGGGTGGAATTGAGACAGTGGTGTTAACCAGAGCCACTGTGCTCTATATTATGCGAATTCAGCTGCAAGCATTTTTTTTTAAAGAAGGGAAACTTACCATCGTCACAGGATTAGAGTGGTTTCAATCTTCTATCAGCTTTGAGAACCTGATCCATATCTGCCTTCACAAGGGCAAGGTGTTGGTAATGGTGTGAGACCGGTTCGTATACAGCAGCTCGCCATGCAAAAAAATTAACGGCACTTTCATTGCTTTTTTCCTAGGGGCATAACAGAAAGACAAGAACATGAAAAAATCCTGAAATCTTTCTCGAATTTCAATCTCAAAGGGACCATCCGTTCCTCAAAAGTCATAACCAAACTGAACATGGGCCTCCTGCAGTGCCACAAATGATGCCACCCCAAAGTTGCAGGAACAGCAACTCATATTCCGCTTGGGAACCCTGCAGCACAATGGACATGGCTGACAGCTCTGTCAACCACGAATGCAAGGAATGCTCAGTTGAGGAAGAATGCAGACATTTCGGAATCCCTCCAGCAGAAGATGATATCATTAGAACAAATGGATCTGTCTGGACAGTCCTGTTTGTAGATTTTGGGAAATAAGACTCTATTCTTTGTCATCAAGGATATGGTTGAGTCATCATATTCAGACTGAAGAGACCAAGAATGTGAGGCTGGAGAACGGGTGCAGAACCATGCCTCTCGGAATTCCTGTGCGGGTCTATGCTTGGCTTGGGCTACTACGGTTACCTTGTCGCAGTGTCCTCTGAGAGGCGTGATTCTCCACCCATAATGCAACCAACCAACAGATACAATTGGACCCCCACATACAAGCCCATACAGATCAAAACCGGAAATGACAGTACTCATGGTAACAGACTGGACAGTGTCAATTCCAGACAGAGTAGAATAACATCGTTTCATTGGAGGCTGTACTCATGATGTCACCGATCATGGTGACGAAACGTCTGAATGAGAAGAAGCCAGCTCGGCGAGCAAGTCCACAACCTCAATCAGAGAACTGGCTGTTTTGAACTAACTTGTTCAAGAGTTTCAGTTTTGATTTTGAATGTTAAATCTCTCCCACATAGGGATGGAGGATTACTGTTAACAGCTGCATTCCAACTAATTCATATCCAATCATTATTGTTTTGACCAGTCTTCGGGTCAGGCTCCCTCGGTGACTGAGTCTCCCAAATTGTTAAGTTCCCTCGTGAAAGACTCCCCTTCTTTACACACCCAACTAGATCCACCTCAGTTGGTACGAATTAAGCTGATTAAAAAGGATCTTTGTCTTGTGGATACCTTCCTATGTTTCAGAAGGAGTCAAGATAACTCAGGGTA
Organism: Stegostoma tigrinum; assembly: GCF_030684315.1. Classification (NCBI taxonomy): domain Eukaryota; kingdom Metazoa; phylum Chordata; class Chondrichthyes; order Orectolobiformes; family Stegostomatidae; genus Stegostoma; species Stegostoma tigrinum. The sequence continues at coordinate 6,873,360 of NC_081397.1, read as the reverse complement.
ACACGGTGACTCAGTAGTTAGTAACGCTACCTCACAGCACCAGGGACCCGAGTTCCATTCCAGCCTCGGATGACTGTCTGTGTGGAGTTTGCACATTCTCCCCTTGTCTGTGTGGGTTTCTGCTGGGTGCTCTGGTTTCCTCTCACAGTCCAGAGATGTGCAGGTTAGGTGGATTGGCAATGCTGAATTACCCACAGTGCCCACGGATGTCTAGGTTAGGTACATTAGCCATGGGAAATGCAGGCTGACAGGGATAGAGTAGGGGAATGGGGATGGGGATGGGTCTAGGTGGGATGCTCTTTGGAGGGTTGCTGTGGGCTTGTTGAACTGAGTGGCCTGTTTCCACACTGGGGATTCTAGAAAACTAGCTTCTCCTGAACTCCTGAGAGAGTGAGTTTATCAATTGCTAAATGCAAGAAGTCATAAGGCACCACAAATATGCACAAGTTAGAAACAAGAAATCAGCTCAAAAACCATAAAAGGTAAGAGGGATACGGATACTTCAGCCTTTGGATTGTTTGTGAAGAATAGAAAGTGGGATGTTTTGGCCACTAAGTTGGGCGATCCCCGTAATGTTGATATGAATTCAGCAGTTAATTTTGAGATTCTTGTTGAAATTCTTTTGACCTTGTTTCCCTTTTGACATTGCCCAGGTTTGCAGAGCTCAGAGCAAGAGATTTTCTTTTCTTCTTACCTGCAGCATCGGGCGATGAAATGGCTGTCCCAGAGCCGTGACCTCCGCAACTCCTGAGACCACACGAGCACATTCGCCCAGGAATACACACGGACTGATACGAAAGAACTATCGGGATAACAATACTCAGCGTGGTACTGGAAAACACAGCATGTACAAACAGAAAACAGCTGTAAATAGTGTCAAGAGGTGAAATCAAGTGATAAAGCTAAATTCATGGCTCTTTGCTTGCGTGCTCATTGTATTCAGAACAAAATCAACAAATTAAAGCACATTTCTAGGTTGACGGGCATGATTTTATAGCTATTACAAAGACATGGTTACAAGGAGATCAACACTGGAGCTAAGAGCGCAGGGCTATACGACATTCCAAAAAGACAGGCAGGAGGGAAAGTGACTGTAAGCGAAGAAATTAGTCTGAGAGCAAGAAACGATCTTGGATCGGAAGATGTAGAATCCAATTTTATTTATTTGTTAATGGGAGGAGGACATCACTAGCTCCGCAGTGTTTATTGTCCATCGCTAATTGCCCAGGGGACAGTTCAAAGTCAATCATATTGCTGTGGGTCTGCAGTCACATGGAGGCCAGATCATCTAAGGGTGGCAGTTTCCTTCCCTAAAGCACATCAGTGAACCAGGTGAGTTTTTCTGACATTTGGCAATCAATTCATGGTCATCATTATATTCTTAATTCATGATTTTCTTTTGTATTGAATTCAAATTCCACCATCTGCTGTGCTGGAATTTGAACACAGGTCCCCAGAATGTTATCTCAGTCTCTGAATTAACAGTCCAGCAATAATACCACTGGGCCATTTCCTCCCCCATCGTGGAACAAGAAAGCCTGTAGCTGATTCCCACTTGGGAAAAACAGTGAAGCAGGAGCTTCTGAAATGGGCGATCGCATCTCCTTACATTTTAAGACAGCCATGGATAATCAGGACCTTGTGGGAAGGGACGAAATTGGGGGAGGGAAAATTACATCAGTGTTAGGTAGGAGCTGAGCAGTATTAATTGGGAGGAGCTTTTATTGAACAAGTCAACATTTGATACGTGGGAGTTATTTAAAGACCTACTCTTCAGTTCAGAACTGGCCTATTCCAGGGAAGGAGGAATGACAAGGATGGCAATCTAAGGACATACGGACATAAGAAATAAAACAGGAGTAGGCCATCTGTCTCTTCCAGCTCGTTCCGCTGATCTTTTTTGCGGACTCAGCTCCACTTACCCTCCCATTCACCAGAACCCTCAATTCCTTTCCTGTTCAAAGATCTATCTGTTTTGGCTTTCAAAACATTCAACAAGGGAACCTCAACTGTTTCAGTGGGCAGAGAATTCCACAGATTCACAACCCTTTGGATGAAGAAGCTCATCCTCAACTCAGTTTTAAATCTGTTCACACTTATTTTGAGGCTGTGCCCCCGAGTTGGAATTTCGCCCATCAGTGGAAACAATTTCCGATCCATTTGTTTCATAATTTTGAAAGTTTCTATTAGATCACCCCTCATTCTTCTAAATTCCAGTGACTGCAATCCTAGTCTACCGCATCTCTCCCCATACAGCAACATTTTTAATTCTGGAATCAACCTCGTGAACCTCCTTTGCACCCCCTCCAGTGCAAGTACATCCTTTCTCAAGTGAGGAGACTAAAACTGTACAAACTACTCCACACCAAGCCTCACCAGCACCCTATACAACTGTAGCATACCCTCCCGATTTTTAAACTGCATCACTCTCGCAATGAAGGACACTATTCCATTTGCTGTCTCAATTACCAGCCGCATCTGCAAACTACCTGATTCAGACACAAGGCTGCCCAGCTCACTCTGCGGAGCAGCATGCTACAATTTTTCACCATTTAAGCAAGACTCCATTTTTCCATAATTGCTACCAAAATGGATACCCTCACATCTACCATCATTGGACTCCATCTGCTAGACCCTTGTCCATTCACTTTAACTTTCTTCATCCTTCCACAGATTTTCATTGTCCTCTTCAGACTTTATTCTCTCACTCATTTTAGTGTCATCTGTGAACATAGAAAAATACAGTGCAGAACAGGTCCTTCGGCCCTCCATGTTGCGCCAACCTGTGAACTAATCTAAGCCCATTCCCTCACACTATCCCATCATCATCTCTATGCTTATCCAAGGACTGTTTAAATGCCCTGAATGTGGCTGAGTTAACTGCATTGGCAGGCAGGGCATTCCACGCCCTTACCACTCTCTGGGTAAAGAGCCTGCCTCTGACATCTGTCTTCAATCCATCACCCCTCAATTTGTAGCTGAGCCCCCTCGTACAAGCCAACATCATCATCCTAGGAAAAAGACTCTCACCGTCCACCCTGACTCATCTTTCTCTGATCGTTTTGTATGTTTCTATTAAAGGCCCTCTTCGCCGCCTTCTCTCCAATGAGGACAGACTCGAGTCGCTCAGCCTTCTCTCATAAGACCTTCACTCCAGACCAGGCAACATCCTGGTAAATCTCCTCTGCTCCTTTTCCAATGCTTCCGAATTTGTCCCGCAATGGAGCGACCAGAACAGGTCGCACGAGCGTTTTGTGCAGTTGCAGCATGACATCACGGCTCTGGAACTCAATCCCTCTACCGATAAAGTCTAACATACCATATGCCTTCGTCACAGCACTATCAACATGGGTGGCAACTTGCAGAGATCTATGTACATGGACGCCAAGGTCCCTCTGCACATCCGCACAACCAAGAATCTTTCCATTGGCCCAGTATTGTACCTTCCTATTATTCCTCCCAAAGCGAATCACCTCACATTGAACTCCATTTGCCACCTTTCCGCCCAATTTTGCACTTTATCCAAGTCTCCCTGCAACATGCGACATTCTTGCTCATTGTTCACCACTCCACCGACTTTAGTGTCATTTGCAAACTCACTAACCCATCCACCTATGCCTGCGTCCAAGTCATTTATAAAAATGACAAACAGCAGTGGGCCAAAAACAGATCCTTGAGGCACACCACGAGTAACCGGACTCCAGGCTGAATATTTTCCATCAAACACCACTGGTTGCCTTTTTACCGAAAGCCAGTTTCTAATCCAAACTGCTAAATCTCCCTCAATCACATGGCTCCGTATTTTCTCCAATAGCCTACCATGTGGAACCTTATCAAAGGCTTTACTGAAGTCCACGTACACTACGTCAACTGGCCTTCTCTCATCCACATGCTTGGTCACCTCCTCAAAATGTCCATGACGTTTGTGAGACACGACCTGCCCTTGACAAATCCATGTTGACTCTCTCCAATCAAATTGTTGCTTCCGAGATGATTATTAACCCTATCTCTTATAACCCTTTCCAAAACTTTTCCTGCAACAACGTAAGGCTCACTGGCTGTAATTGCCTGGCTCATCTCTACTGCCCTTCTTGAACAAGGGCACAACATTTGCAATCCTCCAGTCCTCTGGTGTTAAACCTGCAGACAATGAGGACTCGAAGATCAAAGCCAAGGGCTCCGCCACCTCCTCCCGAGCTTTCCAGAGAATTCTCGGAAAAATCCTCTCAGGCCCAGGGGATTTATCTAGCTTCACACCTTCTAGAATTGATAACATCTCCTCCTTACTAACCTGAATCCTTTCAAGTCTAATCGCACGTATCTCAGTCGTCTCCTCGATGATATTCTCCTCTTCCTCAGTGAAAACAGATGAGAAATATTCATTTAGCACCTCTCCGATCTCTACCCGGTCCACACACAACTTGCCACTTCTGTCTTTGATTGGCCCTATTCCTACCCCAGTCATCCTTATATTCCTCACATACCTTAAGAAAACTTTACGGATCTCCTTTATTCTACCTGCAAATGACTGCTCAGGACCCCTCCTTGCTCTTCTTAACTCTCTCTTTAAATCCTTCCTTGCTCATCTGTAACTCTCCATCGCATCAACTGATCCATCTCATCTCAACATCACATAAACCTCGCTCTTCTGCCTAACGCGAGATACAATTTCTTTAGTAAACCACGGTTCCCCTACCTTATCACTGACCCCTGCCTGACAGGGACGTACCTATCAAGGACACGCAATATCTGTTACTTAAACCAGCTCCCCATTTCGATTGTCCCCATCCCCTGCATTTTGCTACCCCATTCTTTGCCTCCTAAGTCTTGCCCAATTATAATTGCCTTCCCCCATCTGTCAGTCTTGCCCTGTGGCATGTTCCTCTCCCACTCCATCGCGAAACTAAACGTAACCGAATTATGGTCACTCTCTCCAAAGTGCTCATCTACCACTAAATCAAACACCTGGCCTGGTTCACTGTCAAGTACCAGATCCAGTGTGGCCTCCCCTCTTGTCGGCCCTTCGACGTACCGTGTCGGGAAACGCTCCTGCGTGCATTGGACGAAAACTCATCCATCCGATGTACGAGAGTTACAGCATTTCCAGTCAATGTTTAGGAAGTTAAAGTCTCCCATAATGACCACCCTGTTCCTTTCACTCCTGCCCAGAATCGTTTTGCCAATCCTCTCCTTCAGATCCCTGGAACTTTGCAGAGGCCTATTAAAAAACTCCCAGCAGCGTGGCCTCTCCTCTCCTGTTTCTGACATCAGCCCATACCACCTCAGTAGACCAGTCCTCCTCAAAAGTTTTTTCAGCCTCCGTTATCCTGTCCTCGACAAACAAAGCCACATCTCCCCCTCTTTTCCCACCTTACCCGATCTTACTCAAAGATCTGAACCCTGGAACCTGCAACATCCATTCCTGACCCTGCTCTATCCATGTCTCCGTAATGGCCACAACATCGAAGCCCCAGGTACCTATCCATGCTGCAAGCTCACCTCGCTTATTCCGGATACTCCTGGCAGTGAAGTAGACGCACTTCAATTCAGCTTGCTGTTTGCCAGCACACTCCTGTGACACTGAGATCCTGTCCATGTCCTCTCTATTCTCTTTCTCCTGTGTACTGAAACTACACCACAGTTTCCCATCCCCTTGCTCAGCTAGTTTAAACCCACCCGAAAAGCACTAGCAAATTTCCCGCCCAGGATATTAGTGCCCCTCTGGTTCAAGTGGATACCGTCCTGTTTGTACAGGTCCCACCTTCCCCAGAATGAGCCCCAATTGTCCATGTACCTGAAGCCCTCCCACCTGCAGCATCCCTGCAGCCACATGTTCAGCTGAAATCTCTCCCTGTTCTTTGCCTCGCTATCACTTGGCACGGGTAACAAACCAGAGATAACCACTCCGTTTGTTTGAGCTCTCAGCTTCCAGCGGAGCTCCCTGAAATCCTGCCTGACATCCCTATCCCTCTTTCTACCTATGTCGTTGGTACCTATGTGGACCATGGCTTGGGGCTGGTCACCCTCTCCCTTCAGGACCCCAAAGACACTATCCGAGACAACACGGACCCTAGCACCTGGAGGCAACGCACCAATCGTGAGTCTCTTCGGTTCCAAACAAGCCTTCTATCTGTCTCTCTAACTATTCAGTCCCCAATGACTAACACTCTCCTCCTATACCCCCTTCCCTTCGTTGCAAGAGCGACAGACTCTGTGCCAGAGACCTGCACCCCAGTCAGTATTGAGGTAATGCCTCATCGTAAGGAGGTCAGAATTGACGGAGTGGCAGATATTTAGAGGGTCAGTACTGAGGCAGTGCACAACCGTCAGAGGGTCAGTACTTAAGGAGAACCCCATTATCAGAAGGTCAACACGAATGGAGAGTCACATCGTCAATGGTTCAGTCCTGAGGAACACTTCATTATCATAGGGTCAGTCCTGAGGCAGTGCTTCACTGTCAGAGGGTCAGTATTAAGGTTTAGAATTGAGGGAGTGCTATCTGATTATGTCACTCTGACAATGAGGCACTGCCTCAGGAATGAGCCTCTGACAATGAGGCACTTTCTCAGTTCTGAATCTCTGACAAGGAAGCATTCCCTCAGTGCAAACCCTCTGTATGGGCCCGATGTCAATGAGGCACTCGCTGAGTACTGACCCTCTGACAAAGTTCCAATAGCTTGCTACTGACCTTCTAATCATGTTTCCCCTCCCCCATTTCTAAATCTGTTACATTGAGGGCACTGCCTCAGAACTGACACACTGGCTATAAGGCAGTCCGTAAAGACTGACCCGCTGATCATGAGGCTGTCCCTCAGTTAATGATCCTCTAAATATGAGGCACTCCTGTAATTCTGACCGTCAGGAGCTACCTCAATGTTGACTCACTGATATAGAGGCACTGCCTCAGAATTGACATGCTGACGATGGGGCACTTGCTCAGGACAGACCCTCTGATAGAGCTGCAGGTTTGATATTAGAGCAGTGATGCACCGCGAGCAGGTCAGTATTAAGGGAGTGCCACACAGTCAGTGGACCAATATTAGGGGAGTGCCACACTGTCAGAGGATCACCTTAATGGAGTGCTGCACTTGTGGTGAGTGAGTACTGAGGCAGTGCAGCACTGCAAAGGGTCAGTCATGAGAGAAAGCTCCATTTTCAGAGGGTCAGCACAGAGGAAGTGCTTAATCAGAGAGTTATTTCAGAGAGAGTGCTGTATTGTCAGAGTTTCGCACTGAGGGAGTATCACACAATCAGAGGTCCAATATTAAGGAAACACTGCACTGTTGGAGGGTTGATATAAAGGGAGGGCTGCACTGTCAGACGGTTAATGATGTGGGAGTGCTGAAATATCACAGAATCAGTCCTGAGAAGTGCTGCACATTCAGAGAGTTAGTGCTGAGGGAGTGGTCTAATGTGAAAAGATTGATATCAAGGGGCACTGCCGAAGGATCAGTAGTGCATCACTGTCAGAAAAACAATATTGAGGGAGTTCTGCTGTGTCAGTGGGTCAATATTACAGGATTGCTACACGATCCACGTATCAATGTCAGACAGTCAGTCCTGAGGGAGTGCTGCACTGTTGGAGGGCCAATATTGAGTGTGTGCGACACTCAAGAGGATCATTTTGTTGGACTTGTGCACTGTCAGAAGTTCAATTCTAAGCAAGTGCCACACTGGCAGCGGGTTAATATGATGGGAGTGCTGCACTGTCAGACGGTTAAAGATGAGGGAAAGCTCATCATCTGACAGGGCATCACTCCCTTCAGACGAACCCTCAGGCGGTGCAGCACTCCAACAAGTTAGTTTCAGAGGCATGTTGTCCCATCAAATTGACCGTCTGAGACAGGAGCATGCACTTAATATCGACCGTCTCACAATGCTGCACTGCCTTAATATAGGCCCTCTGGCAGGGCGGCTCCCTTTCAGTACACACCTTCCAACAGCACAGCACTCTCCCATCATTGACCCTCTGACAGTGCAGTGCTCTCTTAATACCTAATGTGTCACACTGCTCTACACTGTTGGAAGGTCAATACTAAGAGTGTGCTGCACTGTTAGACAGTCAATGCTGAGCTAGTGATGCATGTGCGACATTCCCTCAATTCTTATCCCATTACAATGAGGCACTGCATTAGTATGGCCCTCTGACAAAGTAGCACAGCTTTAGAACTGACCCATTGATCATGAAGCTTTCCCTCAGTACTGGACCTCAGAGTGCTCCTCAGCCACAACACTGACTCTCTAATCCTGCAGTACTGTCTCAATTCTGACCTCAGTCCTGACCCTGTCACATTGACATTGCAGTTCTTCCTTACCATGGACACTCTGGCCATGGGACACCACTGTTGGCCCTGTTGCAGTGCAGAATTCACTGACACTCACCCTCTCCCATACCTTCAATACTGAATGTCTGATAGGACTGCGGGCAGCTGACTCTGACAGTGCAGCATTCTCTCAGTATCGACCCTCTGACAGTAATTAGGGGACTGCTGCATTGTCAGAGAGTCAGGACTGAGGAAGGGCTGCACTATCAGAGGGCAAATATTAATGGAGTTGTGCACTGTCACAAATTCAATATTAACAGAGGGCTACACTGTCAGAGAATCAATGATGACGGGGCAGTGCGTTGTGAAAAGACCTGTAATAAAAGGCATGCGGTCTGTCAGAGGGACTAAACGGAGAGCTTCACTGTGACAGGGCCAACATTAGTAAATGCTCCAGTCTCAGAGGGTCAATGTGATGGGAGAACATCTCTCTGACATTATCTTGTTGGCGGGTCAGCGCTGACGTAGTGCTGCGCCGTCCAAGGGGTCCGAGAAAGGGAGTGATGCACGACCAGGTCATCAGGGAGTGCTGAAGTGAGGGGGTCGTCAGCGATAAGTGGGTGAGCTCTGAGGGAGTGCAGCACAGTGTGGGGTCAGCACTGCGGGAGTGCTGTTCTGAGGGGTATCAGGACTGAAGGGGGTCAGCACTGAAGCAGGTCAGCGTTGAGGGAGTGCTGCACTGAGGGGTTCAGAATAAAGGGTATGCTACACTGAATGGGTCAGAAATGAGAGGGGGGTCAGCACTGAGGGAGAGCGGCACTTTAAGATGTTCAATATTAGTGTGTCCTGCACTGTGAAAGGGTCAGTATGAAGGCAGCACTGCAATATCAGAGAGGCAATGATGAGTGTGTGCTGCACTGCTGAAGGGTTAAATTTGAAGTGGTGTCCCACGGCCAGAGTGTCAATGGTAAGGGAGCATGGCATTCTCACAGTGTTATTGCTGAGAGAACACCAGTATGACGGAGGGTGAATTCTGTGGCAGAGATGCACCGTCAGAGAATCAGTCATCAGAGAGTATGCAGTGTTGGAGGGTCAGTACTGAGGGAGTGTTTCACAATCGGAGCGTCAGTTGTCTGGCAGTGCTGGAAAAGCTCAGCAGGTCTGGCAGCATCTGTGGAGGCAAAAACAGAGCTAACATTTCGGGTCCAGTGACCCTTCCTCAGAACTGTTCTGAGGAAGATCCCCAGTTCTGAGGAAGGGTCAATGGACTCGAAACGTTGAATCTGTTTTCTCCTGCACAGATGCTGCCAGGCCTGCTGAGATTTTCCGGCAACTTTCTTTTTGTTCCCGACTTACAGCATCCGCAGTTCTTTTGTTTTTTATGTCTGGCAGTGCTTGTTTGCTTGTGACCTTCTGAAAGCACAGCACACCCATAATCTTGGCCCTGTGACAGTCCAGCACTCCCTCAGTACTGATTCTCCAACAATGGAGCATTCCTTCAATACTGACCACCAGCGCAGCACTTTATTTCTGAGAGTCGTCTGGAAGAAACTACCTTTGCTTACCCTGAGACACAGGGAGAGCAAGTGCGTATTCTGCAGGTGACTCAGGATGTATTGTAACCTTAACAAGTCAAACAGTATTTCAGATTAGTTTATAATTAAAGATTATTCTAACTGTCTTCCTGGAAAAGTACAGTCCCTTCAACACGGGGCTGATACTAATACACTCACTCAGAAGTGACCCTCCAGCAAAGCAGCCCTGCCTCAGAACTGACCCTGTGACAATGAGCTACTCCATCAGCAGTGAATCTGTAATCACGTGGCACTCCCTCAATTCTGAAAACATTACACTGAGGCACTCCTACAAAGGCCTCTGCGTTTTAGGGATTATTTACAGTCATCCCTGTGTTTTACAGGTTATTGAAGGGGTCACTGTTTTCGGGTTTATTTTCACCCTCCAATCTTGCAGCACTCCCTCAATTCAGGCGTGTAGCAGTAATGTCTCCAGACTGAATCTTGACAAGTGTTGCAAACCCTCAATTCTGATCTGCTCAAAATGAGCCACTGACTGAGTATTGGCCTTCTGACAAAAAGTCACTTATTCAGAACTGGCCTTCTGACAATGTGACACTCGTCCACATCTGACCCTCCAGCAATGAGGTACTGCCTCAGAACTGATCCGCTGACAGTAAAGCACTGCCCCCTCAGTTCTGACCCTCTGACAGAGCTGCAATACTTCAGGACTGAACTTCTAATCATCTTGTACTCCATCAACTCTGAATCCAATGCACTGAGGTACTGACTCAGTATTTACAGTCTGCTCCTAATACACCCTCAGAATTGACCCTCAGGCAATGTGACCCTGCCTCAGAACTAACTCTGTGACAATGAGGCACTTACTCAGCGCTGAATCTCTAATTGTGTAGCACTCCCTCAGTTTTTCGGCACTCCTTCCAGACTGGCACACTCTCAAGGCTGATCCTGCAGCAATGAGGAATTGCCTTACAACACAGCCACCAACAACAAGGCCCTCTTTAGGACAGTGTCTGATAACGAGGCACTCACTTGGTTCTCAGCCTCTGACAATGAAGCACTTGCTCAAGTCTGACCACATTAAAATGAGGCACCCTCAAACTGATCTGAAACACCTCAGTTTCGACCTTCTGATGGCTCTGAAATGCCTCACTTTATATCCTCTGACCGGTCTTTTAATTCTGACACAATTCCAGTGAAGGTCAGCCTCCGTGCTGACACTCAGAATACATCACTCCCTCTGACAGTGTTGTACACCCTGAGCATCACTGACAGTTTCAGCGTTCCCTTAATATGGACCAACTCACAATGCAGCACTCCCCTGACATGATTATTTATATTGACGATCTGACAGTACAGCCCACCTCAGTGCTGACCCTCCGACAGCGCAGCATTCCCTCATTACTCACCCTTTGATACTGTAGCCCAGCTTTGGTAATGACACTCTGACAGTGTCACACTCCCTTACTATCGGCCCTTCAACAGTGCAGCACTCCCTCAATGATGACACCGTAACGATGCAGGATTCCCCCAGTCCTGGCTCTGCAACAGTCAAGCATTCAATCAACACTGACCCTCTGTTAGTGCAACACACCCCTAATATTGATCCTGTGACAGTGCAGCACTCCCTTGATATTGGCCTTCCGACAGAGTGGCACTTTCTTGGCGAAGACACTCTGACAATACAGTTTTCCCTCATTGCTGATCCTCTGGCAGTGCAGCATTCTGTCATCACTGGCACCTTGCCAGTGGAGCTACATGCTTCTTATTGACCCTCCACAGTGCAGCACTGCCTCTCTACTGACTCTACAACATTAATATCGATCCCCGAACGGGAGGTTCTCTTTCATACCCACCCCCACAAAGAGAAGCCCTCCCTCATCTTTAACCCTCTGACAGTGCAGCACTCCCTTAATGTTAACCCGCTGCCAGTGTGGCACTCCGTTACAGTGCAGAACTCCAACAAAGTGATCATCTGAGTGATCATCGCGCACACACTCAATATTGACCCTCCAACAGCGTAGCCCTCCCTCAGAACTGACCGTCTGACATCCATACACTGATAGTGTCGCAATTCTGTCATGTCGACCCCCACTGACGCAGCAGAACTCTCTCAATATTGGCCTTCGGACAGTACTGCGCTACTGATCCTTCGGCGGTGCCTCTTGATATCAATCCTCTGACATTATAGCACTCCCTCAGTACTAACTCTCTGAACGTGCAGCACTCTCTCAGGTCTGATTCTGCGCTATTTCAGCACTCCCACGTCATTAACCCTCTGACAGTGCAGCACTCCCTTTATGTTATATTATATTTATCAACCCTCCAACAGTGCACTATTTCCTTAATATTGGACCTCTGATTGGGCAAGCTGACAGCATCTCATGTTCTTTATCGACAGAGAGTCAGTTCTGTGGTAGTACCTCATTGTAATGGGTCAGAGTGGGTCTAATCAGTCCAACCCCAAACCTAACCGCGGCTTCAGGCCTAAGCCGAGCCTCAGGCCTAACACTCACCCTCAACCTAAGCAGAAGCCTCAGCCCCAAACCTAAATGTGGTCTGAGCTCTAACCCTAACCATAGACTCAGCCCTAAGCCTAACCTCAGCCTTAACCCAAAACCTCTCCCGAGCCCTACCCCGAACTCCAAACTTAACCTCATTAGTCACCCTAACACAAGTCTCATCCCTCACCCTAACTCTACCCTCATCCAAAACCTCGTCCAATCCTCACACCGAACCCCTAGCCTTGGTCCTAACCCAAGCCCTAACCCTCGCCACCCTCTCACGCTAACCCTCAGTGTTAATTAGTGAGTACTGAGGTATAGTGACAATAGTTCACTCCCACTATTCTGATGCTCTGCACTGTCAGAGCATCAGAATAGTGGGAGTGAACTATTGTCAGACTGTCGATACTGAGGCAGTGCCTCATGAAAGAAGGGTCAGAATTGAAGCAGTGCCACACTAACAGAGACTCAGTACTGAGGTACTGCAACAGCGTCATAGAATCTGAACTGTGGGCGTGCATTATTGTCAGAGGGTCATGATCTGAGGCAGTGTCTCCTTGTGAGAGGGTCAGTACTGACAGAGAGCCTTCCTTGCCTGACGGTCAGTACTGAGGCACTGCTTCTTTGTCAGGGGGTCTGGAGGGATAGTGTCTCATTGTTGGTCAGTCCAGTGTGAGGCAGTAGCTCATTGGTGGAGGGTCAGTCCTCAGGGTGGGCGGATGATGTGGAGGTGCTGGTGTTGGACTTGGGCGGACAAGGCTGAGTATTGACACTCTGCTACAAATGCACTCTCTCGTTCTGACCCTCTGATAAAGGCAAACTCCCTAATTGCTGACACTCTGCCAAGTAGGCACTGGCTCCAACAGACCCTCTGACAATCGGCCACTGACCCTCTGATAGAGCTGCAGTACCTCAGTGAGGCAGTGGCACTCCTTGAATTCTGATCCCATTACAATCAGGCACTGCGTCAGTACTGACGCTCTGCCAAAGAGGTACTGCCTGAAAACTGATCCAATGACAATGAGGCACTCCATCAGGACTTACCTCTGACAGTGCTAGATTACCTCTGTACTGACCTTCTAAAACGGGTGGCACTCCTTCAATTCTGACCCCCTTACAACATAGCCCTGCTGCAGTGCCGACCCTCTGACAACAATGCATTCTCTGAAGCCTGATCCCCTCAAGATGAGGTCATACTTCAGTATTAACACTGACAAAGAGTCACTTCCTCTATATTGACCCTCTCATTGTGCGGCACACCCTCAGTTCTGATCTTACGACAATGGGGCACTTTTGACCAGCTGACAATGGTGCTCTCCCTCAGTTCTGACACCTCCACAGTTCTGCACTACCTCTGTACTGACTCTCAGTACTGACCCTATTCTGATCCATTACAATGAGGCGCTGCCTCACTTGTGGCTGTATAACAATGATGCACTCCATCGATTCTGCGCCGCACACAGTGCTGTAATACTTCCGTACTGCCCTGTAATTGTGTGGCACTCCCTTAATTTTGACCCCCTTACACTGAGGCTGTGCCTCAGTATTCACCTCTGAAAATAATGCACTCCTACAGATCTGGCCCTCTCATGCTCCTGCAATAACTGAGTTTTTATCAGCTCGTCACGTGGTTAGCTTCAATGCTGATGCCATTACACGGAGGCAGTTTCTCAGAACTGACCTTCTAACAATGGCACTCCCTTCGGACTGTCAGATACAGCCACACTACCTCCGTTTTGACCCTCTCATCACGTGGCAGTCCCTCAATTCTGAACTCCTCACAATGAGTCGCTAACTCAGTACTGACCCTCTGACAAAGAGGCACTCCCTTAGGGCTGACCTTGCACCAATCAGATACTGCCTCACACCAAACCCTCTCGAATAATGAGGCACCGCTTCAGTACAGACCCTCTGACAAAGACGCACTGCCTCAGAACTGACTCTCCAGCTATGGCGACCGGCCACAAAACGGACCTGCTGACACTGAGGCACTTCCTACCATCTCGAATCATGTGGCATATCTCTAATCCAGTGGCCCTCTCTCAGTTCTGTCGCCATTGCATTGAGGCATTCCCTCTTCGTTGATCCTCTGAACTCCCTCAAGACTGACCATCCACCGTTGATGCACTACCTCAGATCTGACCCACCGACAGTCCTACAATCTGTCACCATTCCATGTAGCATTCCAGCAATTCTGACCCCATTTCAATGAGACGCTGTTTCAGATGGTCACTCTGAAAACGAAGCGCATTCTCAGGACTAAATCTCTGAAATTAAAGCACTTCCTCAGTACTAACTCTCTGGCAGGCAAGTGTTGGGGGTTAGGTTAGGGCTGAGGTTAGACTTGGAGCTTAGGCGAGGGTTGGGGTTGAGGCTAAGCGTTAATTGGGGCTGTGTGTTACGGTTCATTTTAGGGCTGAGGCCATAGCTAGTGGTAGGACTGAGGCTCACTTTAGGGCTGAGACTAGATGTTCGGTCTGAAGATCAGCATTAGGGCTGAGGGTAGGGAGGGTTTACGCTGAGGATAGGGTTAGGGTTAGGGTTAGGGTTAATGCTGAGGTGAGGGTTAGCCTGAGGCGAGCGTTTGTATGGGTTTAGGGCTGAGGCTGGGTTTAGAGTCAGGGTTCGGGCAAAGAGACGCTGCCTCAGAACTGACCTGCTGACAATTAGCCAGTACCTTAGGTACTGATGAGCTCATAAAAAGGCCCGCTCTCAGCACTGACACTGCAGCAATCAAGTCTTGCCTCACAACTAACTCACAAAGGGCTCATAATTGAGCAAGTGCCGAATGATGAAAGGGTGCGGACTGAGGTGTTGCACAACTGTCAGAGGGTCAGAACTGAGGGATTGCATCATTATCAGATGGTCAATACTGCAGCAGTGGCCCACTGTAATAGGGTCAGAAAGGTCATACTGAGGTCTTGCAAGATAGGGTCGGAACTGTTGGAGTGATTCATTATCAGAGGGTGGGCACTGAGGCATTGAAGCATTGACAGAGGATCAACACACTGTCTGTATTGAACATGTGGCAATAATGTTCTGACTCCATAACATCAAGGCACTGCCTCAAAACTGACCCTTAATCCTGACCCTCGCACAGTGCTGCATTGCCTCAGTCGTGATGCTGCATTCGTGTGGTACTAGCAGTTCCAACCCCATGAATAGGATGGGCTGAAGGGTAACATTTCTTGATATTTGAGAAATGGTTGACTTTGAATGAGTCCTGTCAGCATTCCTGTTTTACAGTTAATTTTATTTCTGTAACTGGTTTTTTTCTTTGCCAAGTCGTTTGTTACACCGGAGCAGAGGGAGCATTTTGTTCCTCGGCACTGGACGTCATCTCGGAATGAGACCGCGAACGGTGCCAGGAACAACCTCAGCCTCCAGGCCAGCCGTTGATCGAGGGGTCCCTCACGGCCACAAGAACATGAGGCTTATTCTTTTTTACTCTCTACTTGTTATTCTTTTTAATTACTCTTTCTCCATCTTTTATTTCCTCAATAAATGTTCATCTTTCAGAAAATTGGCAAGCATTCCTTTAACTGCACTTGATAGAATCACAAAAGAACCACTTCGATGCACGCTGTCATCAAAAACACACCATTATTTTGAGGCACTGCCTCAGCATTGATCCTCTGACAATATCGCACTCCCACAGATTTGACCCTTTGACAACGAAGCAAGGCCTCGGTATTGAAGCTCTGACAATGCTTCAATCCCTCAGTTCTGACCATCTGACAAGGAGGCACCTTTATTTCTGACCCTCTCACAGTAGCAATATCTCAGGACTGACCTTCTATTTGTATGGCATTGCCTCACCTTAGAATGAGGTGCTGCCTCAGTCTTGCCCTTCTGACAATAATGCACTCCCACAGTTCGGACCCACTCATATTGCTGCATTTCCTCAACACTGACACTAAAAATGTGTGGCAGATCTTTAGTGCTGATCCTTTTACAAGGAAGCATTGTCTCAGTATTGACCATCTGACAATGATGAACTCTCACAGGGGTCAGGACTGAACCCCTGTCAATGAGGCACTTCTTCAGTGCCCGCACTCATTATTCGCCTTCTGACAAAGCTTCAATACCTCAGTACTGACCCTCTCACAGGGCCGATCTTCTGTCAAATCTAGAGAATTAATACAGAGGAGGTGTCTCTTTTTAGAGGGTCTGCCTGAACTCTTGGTTGAAGTGTTCAATAAATTGCTACAACCTGAAAGAAGTAATTCTTCCCTGAATTAATAGGCAACCAATTTGAAAATGTGGCCTCTGGTCGTAAAATCTTTCACAAATGGGAGTAATCTCTACGGATATACACTAACAAGCCTCTTAAGAATCTTAAATGTCGAAAACATAAGATTTTTTTCAATCTTATAAACTCCAATGAATGTAGCCCAACTTTCCTAAGCATAGCAATCCCCTCTGCCATTTCCGAAATCAACCCAGTCAACATGAGGTGTTCGGCCTCCGCAGCACTCGCTCTGTGGCCGTACATGACTTCTAAGTTACCATCCTGCTACTACGATTCTACTTCTATTTACGATGCAGTCCTCTGTCCATCCGAACATACCACCCTTGAACACACGGGCTCTTTTCTTTTGAGACACCTTATGAGCTGTACCTTATCAAATGCTTTGTTGAAATCTCAATGTACTACATCAACTGGTGGTCCTTCGTCAGTAATGTTTGTTTCCTTCTCAAAGCACTGTAGCAAGTTTGTCAAGTATTATTTCCCCTTTCTGAAAGGATGTTAACTCTGTAGGATGTTATAGCACACTCAGTACCCTGTTATTTCATCTTTCATTGCCGGCATGAACATCTACCCAGGTTGACCTAAATTGGCAACACTTGCTTACTATTTTGTCCAAGTATCTTTGTAATAATGGTGTTATGTTCACAATCTTTCAATCCTCTGAGAATTTTCCACAATCTAAGGATTCTTGGAAGATTATCATCAGTGCCTCCATTGTATCTGTAGCTGCGTTGTTCAACATGAGAGGATACAACTCATCATACCCCTTGGATATTTTCTGTACTGATTGGAGTTATGTTTGGAATTCTGTGCAGTGACATTCACTTTTCACAGTTTGCTAAATACTACCAGGAACAGAAATTGTGATCCAGCTGCAACTAAACTAAAGCTTTCAGCACACAAGGAAGTGTTTCAATTCAATATGAACCTCTTAACTCCTGAAAAGGGCAACACGATTTGCCTCAGTCCATAAATGTTCTTTCTCCAACATCCTGAGATGCATTATCCGTATTTCTTCAAATTTACCACAGAATCTGTTTCACTCACCCTTTCAGCAATACGCAGAACAACAAATCGGCATTTTTAGTCCCCCTGTAGCCTCCGTTGCACACGTGCATTGTTAGATGATTATTTATTTGTGTGCCTGCTTTTTTGCTCGAATGGATAAAGGTAAATTTCTGTTCTTTTGTCATCAGAACTCTTGCCTCCTCACTCTCATCTTCCTTGTTTTATCCTGTGCTGGAATATTTAATTTGTTGACATATCTGAAATATGTTGTTGAATGGATCGGGTTTTGTAACATTGCATTCCCCATAGACCATCTACCGATATTGTTGCTTGTTCTAACAGTTATTATCTCGCAGAGTGGAAAATGCAGTTTGAAAGCAATGGAACGTTATCGATGAAGAAGTTGATGCATAAATTGCTGCGATCTTCTAAACTACAAACTCACCTTCAATTGTTTCTCGGTCAGAGCATTATGCCGGCGCAAATGAATCGTGTTCTCAATGGGACTTCCAAAACCATGGAATTGAATTTGCATGTTGATTTCTTCTTCCCTCTTCAGAAATGCAAAGTAGTATCGTGATGAAGCTTCCAAGGCGATGATTGTGTCCTTCAATGAACGGAAAAGTGACTTTTAGATTCATGGAAATATTTCACTACTTCTATCGACATGAAATGCAAACATTCTCCCTGCATATGACCCAGTCTCATTTTATCGTATCTTTCTGATTTTACACGCCATGGGATAATCATTGCAGTGTAACAGAAATGTTGATCATGGAAATTTATCACTGTTTTCATAAATAATGGCAAATTTTCAACATCTTGCAATTGTATGAAGGCTCAGTCTCATCACACCTCGCCTGCTACACAAAGACATTCTTACACTGCTTTCAATGTTAGGGCTGAAACAAAACACAATCATGACACAAATGCATCAACACACTACTTTCAATAGGATCTGATATCCTTGCCAGGCACTGGAGGGGTTGCGGAGACTGGTGAGTGGACAAAGTCGTTCCTCTGTTCAAGCAGGAAAACAGGGACTTTCCAGGAAACTGCAGACTGGTGAGTGTCTCATGTCTCAAAAGTATGGGCTAATAAGGGACAGCCAGCATGGCATTATGCGGGGCAGGTTATGTCTTACCAAGTCAGTTGAAGTTTTCACGGAGGTGACAAGGGTGATCAATTCGGGTAGAACAGTTGATAACATATACATGGATTTTACGAAGGTTTTCAACAAGGTTCCTCATGGTATGCTCATCCAGAAGATTAGGATCCATGAGATCCATGGTGACTTGGCCTGCCCATATAAGGCAGACGGTAGCGGTGGAAGGCTAACAAAGATAACACAGTATAGGGCTGGAGGAACACAGCAGGCCAGGCAGCATCAACAATGTCAGCTTTCCTGTTCCTCTGATGCTGCCTGACCTGCTGCGTTCCTCCAGCTCCACACTTGGTTAACTCTGATTACAGCATCGACAGTTCTTGCCGTCTCAGTGGTGGAAAGCTGTTTTTCTGGCTGCAGCTCAGTGACGAGTGGTGTTCCGCATCGATGTGACTTCTGCTGTTTGTGATATATGTAAATGACTTGGTGGCAAATGTAGACAGGGGATTAGGAAGTTTGCAGATGATATAAGGACCAATGGACTTGTGGGCAGCATGGAAGGTTGTCAAAGGACACAGCAAGATACAGACCAATTGCAAACTCGAGCGGAGAAATGGCCGATGGAATTTAATCTGGGCAGGCATGAGGTGTTGCATTTTAGGAGACCAAGTGTTAAGGAAAGGGATACACAGTT